>NC_138657.1:56961164-57097048 GCF_964273445.1 Streptopelia decaocto
GGGACAGAGCTCAGCTTGATGGCTCCAGAGAGTGGAAGGAGATTATGTTAAAGCATAAATGGAGCTTTAACATTTTTAAATCCAGAAGGTCTAATCTAATCTAATCCTTTTCAATCCAATTTTTTTAATGCAGCCTAGACATCAGATTAAAGCTTGCACTTTTCTTTTTTAGGCCACTGCAAACAGAATCAGCATCTGTGCTGCCTTTCTAATATTCAACATTTCAAAAGAGATTTAAAATAAATCAAAAGTATAATTATTAAAAATAAACAAAGGAAAAGCTATAAAGCTTTAAGGTGGAACAAATTATTATTCCTTTTGGTAAACATATATTTTCTGGTATATGAAATAGAAAAAAAAATGAAGCAAGTAATTTGATATCAACAGGTCTACAAAATGAATAATTTGAATTTTATCTGCTGAGTTTTCTAAGGCTGATGCTAATGAACTATGTTGATAATCAGATAGAAAGCCTTGTTTTTTTTCCATTGCTTTCTGATTTATAGATGTTGCTGCTTTGTTGGACATTTTGAATTTCAAGTGGATTTTAAGTCCTTGAAAAGTGCAAAATGATATACTCTAGGTTATCATGTCCCATCATAATATAGCATCCATAGCATCTCTTCTGCCAGTACAAAGATGGTTCATATCATTCCTGTCTGCTGCACAAGTCACTTGGTAAATTACTCATTGTTGATGTAATGAACCTGTCTTGTTGAGTCATTCTTTTAACCAACTGGTTTCTCCAGAGCACATCTGCAATATTGTATGAGAACTTTTCTGTTATATTAGCGAGTTCTCAGTATTGGGATAAAAATGTGAAAATACTGAAAGATGACCACTGTCTTAATACATCTATTAGAAATACAATTCTTAAAATAACCAGGCCTGCCTCCACTCCTGGTAAAATCAATGACAAAAGTCACAGTGGAATTCTCTCCAGCAGGAAGTCAGTTAAATTAGCAGTGAATATTTTGAAAATCCTACCTGTAAACACTTGTTTCCCCAAGTGTGTGTAGTCCTGTGATAACAGGACAGAATTATTTAGAAATGATATGAATGGTACTCCTTCTACACTTCATAGAGTCTACTGGATTAGATTTTGCTGAGTAGAATTCAGAAGTCCACTGAAAACAAGCAGAAAACCACTAAACTTTTTGTTATCTTCATGATAACACTTTCATTGTATTGACAATATCTCAGACTAGCTTTGTTTAAAGCAGCATCAATAAGCAGTGGTGGACAATGTCATGGAAATGTTTTGTGTTATTTTGAATTAATAGTTTTGCAAAAAGAATGAGCACTGATGTTGATTCCAAGTGTACATGAAGTATGAATGAGTATGTTCACAAGGTCCTGAGTGGCCTAAATATACACATAAGAAGCTTTAAGCCTTAATATTGTTGACAAAAAAATTAATAAGCACAGTTTGGCATATTGTAAAGCATTTCCTTTTACAAAGAGTACAAATTTTAACTGCTTAGAATTGCATGTTGGACTCCAGAACCCTTTTAATGTCAAAATATAAGATAATCATGAATGATTAAAATACACTGTGAGTCACTGCAATCTCTTGCCTCCAAAGACAGCCTAAAATGAACCTTCAGTGTGCAATTCTGAAGGCAGTTAGGATCAGTCTGATGAGTGCCCAAAGGGCTGCCTAATTCAGGATCCATTTATCCTTTCTGCCTTTTCTATAACACAGGATCAAATAGGCAGTATGCAAGGCAAAAGAAGTACTCAACGATGTTTAGAAATGGATATGCAGCAATTAATCAGGATGTACCGTATTCCCCACTGTTTTTTCATGCAGAAGGAGGACCGCAGATAGGCAGAAATTAACCCACACTTACATTCTGAGAGAAAAGCTTTCATATCATTTCCAAAATCTCAGACTTCTCATTAGGTTCTCTCCAGAGAGGACATTTTCACTTGATGATGTCAAGTGAAGTTTTAAGATTGTTTCATGTAGGACCGTTTTCTGCTGTGTCCCCATGAAAGGTGCGCACCCAGCTAGACAGGAGAAGCAGTCAAATATTCATCCAGCTGTTCTTAGTGCTAAGTTATTCTAACATCAATATTGCTGGGCATGTGAGAACACTTATAGCAAATATATTTTTTGAATTTTCCTGTATTTCAGTTCAGTTCTACAATGAATGCCAAAATGTTGGTGTGTCCTGTATATGAAAGCCAAAATGTCAGGGCAGTCACATAGTGATATGTAGGAAAAGCAGTAGATGCTTGATGTCATTCAATATTATGAGTGATTTTCTCATGCTTGGCAGCCCATGCTGACTCTGTGCTGTTGTTTTGGAGATGTTGTTTTCATATGTACTACCAAGTGACAACAAGGAGGGAGAAGGATGACTGTGGGAAGAAATAGTAGGAACCCGGAAATGTGTGGTATCTAAACCTTAATGGAAGCCAAATTTTTTGTGATGTTTTTGGCAAAAGGCCTTTTACAGTCTCGTATGTCTTTCTTTTTTCTTTCTCTTCCTCCTTTTTATATGCTTTCCAAAAAAATTTCAATTATTTTGAGATAATATTAACAAGAACGCAGTCATAAAGGAACAGCTCACTGCTGATAAAGGTAGCACAGAAGCTGCATTCCATGTGATTGGGGATAGCCATGCAATTATGAGGGTGAGGGACAGAGAAAATCCTGCCATGACTCTGCTGTGGAGCCTAAATAACACAGCACTATTGCTCCAACGGATTTTTTTTTTTTTTAAGTAGTTCCTGGCTTTCCTGGAGCCAACCATGTAACAGCCTGATGTAGATGAGACAAAGGAGTGAGGTACAAAGAGAAGAGCAAGTTAAAAAAAATCTAAAGCAACCATGTCTTTTATCTCCACCTCTCTCTACAGGGAGTTGAAGACAGTACTTGCAAACTATGTAGTAACTACCACAGAGGAACTTCATCATTTGGCAGTAGCTTGTTCTTCATGTCTTGCCTCTCCTTAAACATTCCCTGTAGCACCAGTCTTTCTATCTGGGCTAACAGCTAAAAACTGCCAGGTACAGTTTTCCAAGAACACACTGGTAACTTATGTATTTCTCTGACTTGACTTCACAGCTTTGTGCTAAATACTGTTTTCAATGTTTTTATTATGTGCTAAATATACTTGTGAATAGAGCTAGGATAATTCTTTACATGAAGTTTTTTACTAGTAGCTGAAAATGAAAACTCATTCCTGTAAAAATTCTGAACTTCTGCCAAGTTATTTGAGTCTTTTCAGCTAAAAAAAGCCTTGGAAAAAGGAACAAAATTCTCTTCCCCTCAGCACCCCAGTACATTCTAGACTAGCATCACTAGAATTGCAGCAGCTTAAAAGCAGTCTTATAAAGCAGGCATAGCGGAATATTCACTTTGGCAAGCTCTGAATACACACACACACATACATGCATGCACACACGCACACACATGCACACTTGATCTGGGGGATCTAAGAAAGCCTCATATATCTCACCTCAGATTTATGCATGGTGGCCATATTAAAACTCCTTTCTGGAATGAGTATATGTGCACCACAGCTTGCTTTAGCTGGAAGAAGACCTGAGTAAATGTGGAAACGTTAATGCATTTGCCCTCTTGTTGAGAGAAACAAAGGATCAAGAGTTTGGACTGCACCTGGGCACATAAATCCATGCTATAGTTTAGACAAAGCTCTTAACAAGGAAGATGCTGTAATGATATGATAGCACTAACAGCTATTAATACTAAAACTTCTCAAAAGTCAGCTAAAATGCAAGCTTACCTGTACCAGCTGACACGCTATATATATATTTTTTGCTAACACACTTATTAAAACAGTCAAAATAATCTCTAAACATTTTATTTCATACCTGAGAAAACACTCTGGTCAGATACTATGAGAAAAAGTGAAGATCTGTTTAAAGGGTCCAGCATTTTAGATTATACTTTTAAATTATCTAAACAAAATTCAGTCAATGTTTGGAGGTTTCCTTGACATTGGTTTGGTGGGTGCATGTATATTGAAACTGCCTGGGGGAGGAGGGAAGATTTGGATGTATTTAGACCTTTATGTCAGGTAAAGTAACAAGGGCCAGTTTTTTATTTATTCTAAATGCATAGCAACCTCTGAGTTACAGGAGCGTAAACTCTCATAGTCAATAACTTGCATATATCTACATGAATAAATGGCTGCACAGAATAATGCGCAACAGTGAATCCAGGTATTCATTTTACATAGTAACTCTTTTTTTGTAAGTTGGCCTTTCCACTGCCAAAATGACACTCCAGGCCACACTCCCAATCTAGGGAAATAAATAGAACTCTGTTGACTTGAAATAAGCACGACATTTTCACTCCAAATCTTCCCCTGACCAGCAAACATTTTATGCCTGCACATCTGGATGCACAAGATCTATGTGTACCATGGTTATGATCTGCCTAGATATTTATTTGTTCCTGAAAAAGCTTCTTTCATGTACTAGAAACTATTGACATTGGGACAGGAGCAATTACAGTCTTTATTTTCTATTTACTCATTCCTTTAGGGGGTAATATGTGGTCCTTCCAACTGTATTGCCCTTACTGTACAAACTCTAACAATGCCTCCTTTGAGACCATAGGTTGTGAGGCATAAGTAGAGTAGCAAACCAAGTGTCTTCCATTAAAATGGGATACAAGGCTTCATTCCAGCCCTGCAAAAAGTCTGAAATATTCCTGATTGCTTCTGCTTTTGCATACTAGTGTACTCAAATTCATGATATAAGCCTAAACAATTAAATGATTAATACAAGAAAAATTTCACTGATGGATGCAGGGAAAAAGATAATATTTTTATTTTACCACTTTGTGATAGCTTTCTTCCCTCTGCCTCTGACTTTCTGTTGACATTGGTGTTGCTTATCTTTTCCAGCCTCCCACAGATATCGATTACCTCTCAAGCTGATGCCCTCTGTTCTCCCTTGACTTGCTGTTATATCTGACTCTGTAACACTTGTACATTTTTAGTTACTTCTGTTTGTACACAAAGGCCAAATTTATCCTTGGTTTACTGCCAAAGAATTATATCAAGTATAAATTTGATCCTCTCATTCTTCCTTACTGCTTCTGAATTCAGGTTTCCAAACACAGATGACGGCTAAGTCCCCATGATGAAGTATTTATAGAATACGACCTGACCCTGTACACAGAAACACCAGGGCTCTAGTCAAAGCTACAGCTTCTTCATAAGTGCAAACACATGATGTTATGTCTGTGTCAGACTTCCTCAGTCTTTGTCCCTTCATTTCTACTTTTTATTCAACTGATGGGGAAAAGAGTATCAAAAGCCTCTGTCAGACTAATAAACACATCCTCGAAACCTGCTCACTTACATAAGATCTGGCCTAAATGAACTTCATAAAAATTAAACCTGTATGTGGAAGGAGCTTAGAACTTGTGATAATCTCAGTATTTACTGTGAGTTCTTAACCAGTTGATTTATACTCGTCACTGTGAATAGTGATTCTTTGAAATTCTGATGCTTTCTGTTCCTGGAGACATCAAAGGCCAGGCTGGATGGGACTCTGAGCAATCTGATCAAATTGAAAATGTCCCTGCTCAAAGCAGAGGGGTTGGACCTTTAAAGGTCCCTTCCAACCCAAACCATTTTATGGTTCTATGCCACAGAGTCCAAACCTTGCACATATGTTAGCCAACATGCAAACAGAAAAACATATTTTCAATATTTACTGTTCACACATAACACTTTATTTCCTTTAATTTGTTGTAATACATTTTTAAAATTTTATTTAAAAAGGATGAAAATTGTGATTCATTGCTTAAAAACAAAATTATGAAATCTGTTTAAAATTGTTCAGTTTTAAGTGACTTTTTTAAAAAAAGAGAGGAGACAACAGAAACAGGCATTTCCTATGTTTTACGAATTTTTATATTTTTCAATAATCTTATTTCAATAAAAATATCCTACTGTTGGAATTTAATATTGAAGAATTCTTTCCCCCATTTTTACTGTTTTCATATTGTAAAGTGTGTTGTTTACCAACTGTGATGTGCATCTGTCTACAACTATCCTCCTATCACATTTCTTTTTCACAAATATGTATTGTAATTTAAGATGATATCTAATTTATAAATGTACCCTGAGACATTTCATTAGGAGCCCTTAGACAAGATCCTAGAGTCAGAGATTCTGAATCTTTCAGTACCTGCTGAGCTCAAATACAGCTACTGAGAATTAGAGAGTCATGAAGACAGTGGATAAGGTGAAAGTAGAATGATTTCATTCATCAAATCCCATGATGATAGAATGAGGGGGCAATTTATGAAACTTGTAGGAGATCAATTTCAAGGAGATAAAATACCTCATTATACAGAAGTCAGTGAATGTCTGTAACTTGCTGCCACAGGAATTGTGGAGATAGGCATTACTAGCATGTTTAGAGAGAGTTTAGAAAAATTAAGCAGATCCTATAAAAGACAACAAAAGTGATAAACATGTCTATATTGACTAATATTTAAGACATTTGAGAATTATGAGAGAAATGCCCCTCAGCAGTGGTGAGGGCTATGTGGTTTCCCAAAGTAGCATCTTGTACTGTCACCATCAAACTGAATACTGGGTTGGAAGAAGGATCACTGGTCTGACCCCACAGGATTTTTTTTCTTCTTTGTGAACATGGCACTCGAGGATCTTTTCTGCATGCATTTCTTCTGATAGCCTCCTATGGTGGCATAAATGGTTGTGTAGATGAGGGGAGAGCAGGGGATGTTGACTAACTTGACTTCAGCAAGGCTTTTGGCACTGTCTCCTATGACATCTTCGTAAGTAAGCTCAGAAAGTGTGAGTTGGATGAGTACATAGTGAGATCGATTGTCAGGCTCTTCTTAGTGACAACCAATGATAAGACAAGGGACAATGGACACAAACTAGAACACAGGAGATTCCACTTAAATTTGAGAAGAAACTTCTTCTCAGTGAGGTTAACAAAACACTGGAACAGGCTGCCCAGGGAGGTTCTGGAGACTTCTTCTCTGGAGACATTCAAAACCTGCCTGGACATCTTCCTGTGTAACCTCATCTAGGTGTTCCTGCTCCAGCAGAGGGATTGGACTAGGTGATCTTTTGAGGTCCCTTCCAATCCCTGACATTCTGTGATTCCATGATTCTGTGAGAACTGTCTGGATGGCAGAGCTCAGAGGGCTGTGGTGAATGATGCAGAGTCTGGATGGAGGCCTGTAGTTAGTGAGGTTCCCCAGGGGTCAGTACTGGGTCCAGTCCTGTTCAACCTGTTCATCACAGACCTGGATGAAAAGACTGAGTGCCACCTCAGCAAGTTTGCTGATGATACCAAACTGGGAGGAATGGCTGACACACCAGAAGGCTGTGCTGCCATTCAGTGAGACCCGGACAGGCTGGAGAGCTGGGTGGAGAGGAACATAATGAAGTTTAACAAAGGCAAGTGTGAGGTCCTGCACCTGGGGAGGAATAACCACCTGCACTAGTACAGGTTGGGGGTTCACCTGCTGGAAAGAAGCATTGCAGAGAAGGAACTGGGAGTCATGGTGGACAACAAGTTAACTAAGAGCCAGCAATGAACCCCTGTGGCCAAGAAGGCAAATGATATTCTGGGGTGCATTAGGAAAAGCGTGACCAGCAGGTGGAGGGAGGTGATCCTCCCCATTTACTCTGCCCTGGTGAGGCCATATCTGGAGTACTGCATCCAGTTTTGGGCTCTCCAGTTCAAGAGACACAAGGAACTAATGGAGAGAGTACAGTGGATGGCTACAAAGATGGTGAGGGTCCTGGGGCATCTTTCTTATGAGGAGAGACTGAGAGAGCTGGGTCTGTTCAGCCTGGAGAAGACTGAGAGATGATCTTTTCTATGCTTATAAATTTCTTAAGGGCTGGTGTCAAGAGGACAAGGCCAAATTCTTTTCAGTGGTGTAAACAACAGGATAAGGGGCAACGGGTACAAACTGAAACAGGAATTTCCGACTGAATATGAGAAGTAGCTTCTTTACTTTGAGAGTGACAGAGCACTGGAACAGGCTACCCAGAGAGGTTGTGGAGTCTCTTTCTCTGAAGATATTAAAACCACACCTGGATGTGTTCCTGTGCAACCTACCCTAGGTGAGCTTGCTTTAGAAGGGGGCTTGGATTAGATGATCACTAGAGATCCCTTCCGGCTCAAACCATTCTGGGATTCTCTGATTCTCTCAGCCACAGCCTTCATGCCAGTTTCAGGAAAGCTCAGCATTACTCTTTCTGTCTAGCTTTACTTGCAGTGACAGTTAGTCTAAGAGAACAACCTGCAGTGTGTTGTTGTTTCTGAGGCTGATCATCTCACATCACCTGGAAGCATTAGAGATACATGGTGGCAAATAAAAGGCTAACATGAACTGCCGCATTCGCAAGTACTTGCATGTATGTTCCAAGCACTTCCTTTCAAACTGTCACCACTTCCATGTTTATGATTTTACCAAAGCCTTGGCCCTTTGTGAATGTAGGGCTACTTTGAATACTAAAGAAATATGAATACTGCAGATATATGTCTTCAGATAAATACAGAGATTGCCACTGGCTGATGTTTATTAATACAAGTTTTTATTACACTACTGACAATTTCTGCTGGAGAAGATGAAACTCTGTACTTCTCACTCTTTGCCCACAGATTGCTAGAGTTACGCTGCTGAGCACATAACTTTTGGTGTCTATAACTACTGTACCTTTAAAGCTGATTTGAAGCCTTCTTTGCAACCTTGTGATCTTGAGCTATCTGTATGCCACTGAGTCCTGCACATAAGTTTGAGGAGGAAAGTGTCCCCAGGGGATGGTTGAGGTTCCATCAACACTTCAGCAGTGCCATGCTTCTACTGGGAGTGACATGGAAATCTCTGTGACAGCTTTACACAGAAGAGAGTCTTCTGTGACTACAAAGGAAGCGTCCCATCCAAGTAATACACATCTCTTGGGTCATAATGTTGCATAAATAATAGAATAAAATTTAAAGTGTAATTCTTATTTTTTATACACAGAAAATACTATAGTTCTTGTTAAGAGAAGCAACAGTTTACTCAGTTCTGCTCTCATGGTACAGAAAAATGCTACTCAATTTGAAAGCATCTAAACTATGCAACAATAATTTTCAAATTATGTATATTTATTAATGTATTTTCCTATATAGATTTGCCTTTTGTGTTCCATCCATTTTTCTTGAACTTTTCCTGTCTTTAGGGAAGACTGACAAAAATGGACAGACTTACAGTGATTTTTTTTTTCTGGTTGCCTATCTTCAACATTAACAACTTTAAGAAATACTAATATAATCACACTGAAGCTTGTAAAAACTTAAGTATGACTTCTATTTTAATTAGCTTGTAAAACATAGCACTGGGGACAGCTTATTAATGACAGTGGTTTTAAAGGTTTGGAGCTTTTCTCATCTTATCACTATGCTCTTCACTGTGATGCAAGTATCCATTTTCATTTGTATTTCCTGAAGTAATCAATAGAAAACAATTTCCTCACAGTAATTATAAATAGAACACATTTTTAATGTATAGTTGCCTTGGGATTTGCATATATTTTCCATCATTCAATGTGAACTTGGAACAGTAGGTTACACATGAGTGAAAAATTTAATTATAAGAATTTTACATAATTCTTACTGCAATAACTGAGAAACATGTCTTCTCTGACTATCAGACATAGCATTCAGAAAATAAAAAGCACCTTTCAAAGACATCTGTAATCATACTATGCAATAATCTAATGAAGAATTTGTGAATTTGCAGTGTGAAAACCCAGAAGTGATGATTTTTTACTTTCTCTAGAATATTTAGTCTCATTATAAAATACTTCACTGGCAGAAGTCTTTTCTCATGTTTATCTTACATTTCCCATTTTTAAACATTTTATTCTATTACTCTGCTGTATAACTTTGATTTGTTGTACTATATACTTTCAACTACACTTCAAGTCTTTTTTATCGAATGCTGCAAGAATCTGACTTTCATGTTGTTTCTGAAACCTCTTGATTCTTTGAACAGTTTGGGAGATAAAAGTAATAAAAATATAGATGAGAATCAGAACTTATTGAAAGCACTACATTGTGGTACACACTTTAGTGAATTATATATATAATATACTACCAGTACAGTAATTATGTGTTGAATGTAGCATACAAAGAAGGAAGGCAGTTTGGAGACAATATATAGAAAGCTGATGGGTTTGGTTTTCCATACTCAAATGAAATTTAGCTGTTATTTTGCAGACAGATGTGATTTTCATTAGTTTTTTTACATAAATAAATGAAGATATTAAGTAAATATATCGGTAACTACATGAGAAACAGAAGATCTGAAACCTCGAGTATTTTACAGGTTTCTTTATTTTTGTAGTGGGGAATGTGTCTGTAATATGACATTTTTTACTATTATCCTTCTTGTTGACAGATGAGGTTCTCAGAAGTGTTGTCAGGAGCACTTGGCATTTACATCGTGCTTCACAAACAAGGTCTGTCCAACTGTCCCATTTCTAGAGCAAAGAATTGGAGCACAAGGATGTGGATGTAGATGGCCTGTTGTTGCTTGCTATTTTCTTGTCAAACTATGTGGTTTTGAAACCAGGCTGGGTTTTCAAAGGTAAAAAAAATCAAATTTTATAAATTTATACCTACTATAAAAAGTAGTCCTACTTTTGTCATGCATGATGCACATAGTATCCACTTTAAAATGCTAGGGAATTTGGCTCTGCCTCTGGGAGTAAAGTAGGCTTAAGCCTGTTCTCTGTGATCTCCTTAAACACTCTAAGGTTGAGTGTGAATATAGTATTCTGCTTATATATTGCCGATGTTACGTAAACTTGGGCTCTAAGTGTGTGACCTGT
This sequence comes from Streptopelia decaocto, assembly GCF_964273445.1. Classification (NCBI taxonomy): domain Eukaryota; kingdom Metazoa; phylum Chordata; class Aves; order Columbiformes; family Columbidae; genus Streptopelia; species Streptopelia decaocto. Next base: position 56,972,027 of record NC_138657.1, read on the forward strand.
GCAATAGATTGGACCTCAGTCCGAGAATATATAATAAACTCCAAAATTCATCAGACTTTCTTCACCAGAAATGTATCCTATCTTGATATTTCTCACAGAACTCACATTCTTGCCTGGTAGTTACAAACTGAAAGTCATACCAACAAATCAATGTGAATATCAATAATATTAAAAATGCATCAATATTAAACACATGAGTACTGGAGATTGTCTGCCAGCCATTTGAATTTATTTGTTTTCTTCTGTACAAAGCACACAGTTTAACAGTGTTCTTTCAACACATGCAAGAAAAGGATTTTGTCAGTTGTGTTCTTTTATGTACAAGTTTGCCACTGTATGGTCTTTAATCTAAGAAAATCAGCTAGGAGTTTATGGAAAAAAAAAAAAAGTGAACATATGTTCATTTTGTGTGAAATATTCTGGAAGACTACAATGGAGTATTCCATAGGCAAAGGAGGTGTTTTCTTAAAGCCTGCATGAAAAGAACTATGGAGATTAAAATCATCTGTCCCGCATTGAGTACTATCAATCCTGAACCTCTAAATAGCAATAAGCTTTGGCTGGAATTCACATTCAAGATTGTATGACGGGAAATTTTACTTTTAGAATTGATGGTACCAGAAACCCCATGAATAATCACCATTAGATATTGACTAAACACTTAAGTTCTTTTGAAATCAATTTGTCTGGAGAGATTGATATACCCGTGGGCCACAATTAAACTGAATATAAAAAATTGGCCTCCATCTGGTTTTGTACCTAAGCTAAAATCAAATCAAGATAAGGGGATGAAGAATTTCTAAAAAGTCCTGAGATGGGATGTAAGGGTTTGATTAGGCTCATCTGCTTTTCATAGCCCAGCTGAGAATTTCTGGGGCTAATTCTGAAGGGTAACAGAGTGCACCTTTCTTTTTAATGTATGAAATGTTTCAAGTGCAATTAATTTTGTTTGCAATTATGCTAATTGAGGTGCCTAAGATCCTCATATTTGAATATCATTAGGTGATCAGAAGCCTTAAATGATGTATTTTCATGCTTCTCCCTTAGATGCACATCTCTTTATCTCCTATCCTTCGAAAATCTAATTTCTGAGATTTCTGTGGACTTCTGGGTCACTCAAAAAGCCATAGTCTAAGCCACATTTGCAGGCCCAGCACTTGGCAGAAGCAAAAACTGTGATACAGAAGTAGCAGAAATACCTGTGGAATAGTCAAAGCTTCAACAAATTACAGGTTGCAGAGCATTTCAGGGAAGAAGACACGAAAGGTTCAAAGGTACAAAATCTTATCAACTCACACAAAAAACACCAAGAGAAGAGGAAGGGAAGGAATTTGTGGAGAGCTTGTGGTAAGATGAGTAGCATATATCTAAAAAGAAATCATCAGACTTTCTCCAAATATTTTAAATTTTGGATACAGCTCTGAGCCTCCTGCTCAGTGGTATATTCATCTTAATTCAAATTAATTTGTATTTGTATTTGTGAATGATAGCTAATGAACTGATGCTAAATGCTAAAGCACAGGTGCTGCTTTGGGTGTGTTGATTCCTTGAGCCCCAATGAAACCCTACACCATGGCCCCGGACTAGACTGAGGGTCCTGTCTGGGACTGCCAAGGGACAGGAGGAGTGTGGGCATCTGGTGTGGCCTGTTGGGGTGGCAAAGGCCAAGTGATGACCTCTGGGCCCTGCTGAGAGAGTACCTGGGAGCCAGCAGGACCTCAGCAGGAATCCAGTCTCCCAGGAGGTTTTCTTTCTCCACCCAGACAGCTGCTGAGTATGTCAGCACTGTGCTTCCCTTTATCCTCTGTTTATTCTTCTGTATGGTGTGCAGTGGCCTATGATCCTCATGTTACTTGAGTGCCTAGGCTGGTCACTACATCCCAGAAAACCTTAAGAACCATATGGCTGCTTATTTTCCTTCCTTAGCTGTAGACAGCTCCTCAGCAGTGGCACAGGAATTGCCAAGAGGAGAGTGGGAAGCTCTGTGCAGGGTAAATGCTGCTTTCTTTACATTTTCTGTTGGGTACCTGCAGTACAAAGACACTGAGTACTTTGCTGATGTGGTTCCACAAGGTGCATGAGTCTCTAAGCAGTCTCTAAGAGGTATAGCTGAAGGAAGAAACAGGCTGAGCTCAGACAGGCTTCTTCTGCTAGGGTGCACTCATTAAACAGCTAACCTGACCCTGCCGCATCAGACACCACTTGCCCAGCTTTTCTGTTCTGTCGTCCTCCCCAGTTCCAAATAATTATCAGCCTTGACAGAGTACATCATCCTACATCAGACCTCCTCCCAGTGGGCTGCAGCTGAGATTTCTTGGCTTCCCTGCTTGGTTTCACCACTTTATTTTTAGTCCTGAAAGTCTCACCAGATGAAGTTGGTCAGATATGGACTAGTGGAGCAGAAGAGGAGTAATAGTACTGCATATGAAGGATTTGTCCATGACATGCAGCTGTATGGCAGAAATGTCAGAGACGGGCATTTCTGAACCCTCAACCTTGAGAAAGGAGAGCTTTCCTAATGCAGAAGTGTTGGATCTCTTTTCCACCTTCACAAAGGGCAAATCAGCAGACTCTGTAACATCTATAAACTAGTTTTCAAAATAGGGAGGAAAAAATCCCTCAAGATCTATATATTTGTACTGCTTCATGAGTAGGCAGTGGGAAAAAGGAAAACAAGAAAAACAAAGCCTTGTGTTAATTAAGTTTTGTAGTCAAGATATTAAAATACAGAAGGCATGAAAATAAATAATGTTTTCTTTGCATTTTAAACCCACTTCAATGTGTAATGTCACCTTAAAAATGTTAGAATATATTAACATTGGTTTAAAATCTTATAACTAAGGGGAAGAATATGCTCAGGTAAGAATATAGGAAACTTTAAAATCTGTAAGTGCCATTTCATATTTAGCATTGCATACAGCTTTTATCACTTTTGACTGAAAACCATATACTAGCAGGTAGCAGAATCCCAAAGCAGGAATAATAAAGAAATTAACAAAATATTCCACCAAAAAAGAAAGAGATCTTTTCTTTGGGGAAAATATTGATACAAGAGAAGTAAATATGTATAGTAAAATGATGAACAGCAGCAAGGCACTCAAGTATTTTTTGACCTTTTGTATAAATGTAAGAATAATCAATTAAATATATCTGTCATTCCAAGGTAAGACAAGCAAATAGTCTTCACTCTAAGCAAAATAAGTCAGCAGAACTTGCTACAGCCTGCTAATGTATAAATGTCACTGAGCTGACTGAAATATTCTCTTTAAACATTTAAAACTGCTTATTGCAGGATTTTTTTATTCTAAGACACTTGATATTTCTACAGTAAGTGGCTTTTCACAAGGTTGACTGCCAGTCTGATCTGATGCAGTAATTTACATATTTGCAATCTCCTGTTCTGGGGTGTTTTAAGACCTACATGTCGTGAAAGCTAAAAACTTCAGGGATGTGTCTAGGGTCTGCCAAGGGGCAGCTCACCCAAGGCTTTAACCTTGCCCAGTGTGCCTAGCTGGCTCAGTACGTGACACTGTTTCTGCTCACTGTCCTCCTATGCCTGACAAACTTCATAAGTAGGAGGACAATGGGTAAGTACTGAGTGCATAATTAGCAGCACCAAATGCTAAGCAACAGAGACAATTTGCTATGTTCCTAGCATAGGTACTGTGCAACTCATCAAAAGTGTAGAAATGGTACAAATATTTTAGAGATGGTTTATTTGCAATATACATGAGGAGACAGCTGCACAGCTGTGACTCTAATGCTTCTATGTGGTTACTGTATTCTCACCTCCTCTGGTAACTCCAGATCAGAAGCACCTACAAAGCCATATGAGCAAAACACTTATGAAGGGTATATGGAGTAGGTCAGACATGGCTGAACAAAACAGTTATTCAGGGTTTAGATGTTGCTGACAAAGATATATGGAACAAAGATGAAGGAAACCAGTCCAGCAGTTGCATACATCTTTGTCACTTCCCACTCAATTGCCCAAAACCCAGGTCATGTCACATTGGAGTATCTGTATGACTCTGCACATCCTCTCTCTAGATATCATCAGATCAACCAAGTGATAAAACATTATTTTTTGCTGTGTGCGTAGCCAAACACAGAGTTTTGGCAGTTTTGTGAGACAACCTGAGGCAGCAGGGCCTGAGAGTCAGGCTGGTGAGGAAGGAATTTCAGGACAAACAGCACCTTCAGGCTGACCAAATTCTTTAGACTTTAAACCTAACCCAGAGCCTGTAGCTTCACTCTTTACCCAGGTAAAGTTGTTACTGATGTTTGCAAAAGGGCCACAACCTATTTGTCTCTTCAAAACCTCTCATTTCCCTGTATTTGCCTTCACTGTGTGGTAAATGTGGCATGGTAAAAGCACATAGAGCCTGTAAAACATACTTCCTTCTCAGCCTGCACATTTGTACTCTATGGAGGATTTAGGCCTTATCACCCACTCACCATAGTCACACGTGAATGCACAGCAGAGATTTGTCACTCAGTTAACCATTAACTGAAAATCCTTATGAACCTGGACACCAAAATTTGTGGCTTTTACAGCTTAGTCATCATCCACCTTGAAGGAAGTGAGGGGGACCTATAAATCACTCCAATTAATCACCCCCTCCCCCTAAAAAATGTAGTCAAAGCACTCCAGAAATAAAACCATATGGCACAATCATGTCAGATCTGTTTATATAAGCTGTTCCTAGAAACAGCAGTAGTGTAATACCAGATTTCCATATACTGAATCAATATTTGAGTATTTGAGACCAGATGTTTTATAAGATGCCATTAAGTGAACAGAGCACATTAGCAGGTTCAAAACAGGCTGTGGAGGGTTCCTCAGACCCTGTGCCTCCACTTGCATTCCTCAGTCTCACAGCACCAACATGCACTCTCCAAATCCTTCTGATTAGATTCAGCAGACCCAAACAGATTGTGACTATCATGCTTTGTTTTTTCTCGAGGAGCTTTATACATTTAGGATCAGCAATAACAAACTAATGAACTGGTTGTTTATTTGAATAACAGCTCATGGTAGATGTGCTCATTGGGTTACACAGGCTTTCAGAGGTCTCATTTTTGCATTGCATTGTTTCTAGGTTGCGATGTGGTGGCTTTAGCTGAACATTAATCAACACCTGCATGGTTGGTGACATTTGCCTGTCGTTCTGCCTAAGACAGAAAAGCACAGAGCATGCTAACTGGCTTACCATGGAGTTTGTGCAATCATGTATGTAGGATTTAAAATACAAGGTATAAAGTTTTACTTCATTCTTATCAGTATTTGTTGGCAAGAAAATACCAGATGTGGAAGCAAAATATAGAAATTATTCTGTGTGCTGTAACTCCATTGTGTCATATGACAGCATATGTGTATATGACAACACACATTTTTACATTATTCAGCATTTTAAGACACTATCCAAAAAACAATGCTTTACAGTCAAGTGAGAATTTCATATCTTGCTAAAATATGGTACTTTGTATTAATAAAATGCAGGTTACCTGTATCTATCCTTTCCCCGTGCAGCAGGCTGGATTCATTCAGAGAGAGTTAATGTTAAGTGTTCCAATATTTTTCTCAGGAAGAAGCAAACTTAATGTCTACCGGGAGTTATTAGAAGCTCTCAGGCTGCTGAGATGATGGATAACAGAAGTATACCTTTCTGCTTTGTTTTTTCCCACTCTCCATTGCCTACTCCCAAGTCAGCTGTAGCCTGCTACTTGAAGAAGAGTATTGGAGCCCCTTGATATTCAGGTAGATTTGTTGCTTTCAGTCTCTTTGATGATATACTGTGTAAGCGCTCTGTATTATTGAAGATATTAATTACTATATAATAATCATTATTATTAACCTGTAATTGATTTAAATAACATATCAGTATGTTTGTGACAACTTTTCTATGTGAATGGAGATTTCTTTGGAAGATAGTTAATTCTAGTGGTCAGAATATGGATTTGAATGGACAGTAACTCAAATTTTGCTTTGTTTCTTTTTCTGATCAATCATTTGAAGAGTGAATGCAAAGACTGAAAATGAAAATGACTTGTTATACCCTGAAAAGTGTGGTCAGATGTCTCTTTAGGCTCTATGTATCAAGAAAACACTTATTGCCTTCAAACTTAGCTGGAGACTGAAGTTAAACCTGAATTTCTGTTTTCTGCATAGTAATCAGTTTTAAAAGTTTTACAGACTACTCTCATGCCTTGGTGCCATTCCCTTGAGAACTGATTGCTCTCTAACATTCTTTGTCATAACACCAATGCAAACCTAATTCCACCTTTGGAAAATTCTAAAGGAAAATAACTGATATAGGGGCTTCTGGTGACGCATGTAGTGCTCTGCTGTTTGCAGCCAACACTTTGCAGGCAACAAAGTGAACACTAGTAGGAACTGCCTAAATTATTAAATCAAAAATTATTAAATCAGAATAAGACCTAGTATGTGTGTGATCTAACAACCCATATTTTTACAAAGTAATTTTCCAGAGATGAACTGCAGTCAATGTCTCTTTGTTGTTGTTGTTGTGGTTTTTTTTCTTTTTTTTTTTTTTTTTTTCCTTTGTGGGAAAAAAAATATTATTTATCTGTCACCATATCTTCAAACTAGAAACTGAATAGGATTTCAGTTATAGCCAGCTGGTGCCATGTAGTAGGATGCTCTTCCTGCAGATTTACAATGATAATCAAATGTTTTAATTATTTTTTTGTGAGATATTAAAAATGGCTTGTGAAATCACTTAATGCTTTTCTCCTTTATAGGTCTGTTAGGAGAGATATTGCAGCACTGAATGAAAATAAAATTTAATGCTCAATGGTTCACTTGGCACTCAGATGTCACAGCAATACTACTCTACAAGTATAAGAATAAAACAAAATGTGAGAACCGTGAAATTTAGTTTTTTCCAAAGGTGAAAGTGTACAAGAAATTTTTCCATTCACCTTGTTTTTAATAGAACTTTAAATTTAATTTCAGTAAATATGTCAGTTTTGAGGAAAAGAAACAAACAAACAACAACACAACATTTTTCATGAAAATACAATGTAATTTTACAATGTAATTTCAATTCAGTCTTGGCCTCCCACCCTAGCCTCCACAATCTCAGACTGTCCATTTCAGATTTCAGATTTCACATTTCCATTTCAGATCTTATACAGTACTCAGTAAAGAAACCACCTTTTGTGTGTTTTATGACATTCCACTGCAGACTCTTGATGGAAATTTTCCTGGGATAGAAAGTAGGTACAAATACTTTTGTAGGAAATGGTTAGTTATTCAAACATCATTAGAAACAAGACTATTTTTTGGCTCCATATCAGGTATATAGCAGCATGATTATCGTGGCTATTAACAGAATATGTATTCTTTAATCAAGCAATGCAGAACAGGCAATAGTTTGAATACTATTTCATTTGTTGGCATTTTACAATACTCTAATAAATGGGAAATTAAATATTTTAATTTATTTTTAAAATGAAAAACAAGACATTTGATTTCAGGTGAGGTGAATTTTTAGTCAATATTAATATATTTAATTTATTCTCTCATTATCTTCTGTGACCAAAAATTAAGAATGATGCACCAAGCATTCTCTTGTTAAAACTAAGGCAGTCCCTCACAGGGTTCTACAATTACACTCCATCTTGGAAGGCCTGATCTAGAATGAATCTAATTTTTAATAAAGAAACAGGACATGAGGAACCTGGACCAGACCCTAATTATGAGATCTTTCACAAAATGGGAGAGCATATGTATATTTTGATCACAATAAAATACTTCAGCATGGTAATTAAACATCACTTTCAATTCTAAACTGACAAACTGCTTTTTCTGTGAAAAGTTTTCTGAATGGATAGTCCAAATTATCTTGAAAAGCAGTGTCTAAAGATTAGAATTACTCATGGGACAAAACCTCACACTTAAAAAAAATCTTGTAAAATTAATATATTTTAAATTCTAGCACATTTGTGACTTTAAAAGCACATTTCACTAGGGGATGAAATGGGGATTTTTAACTGAGAAGTCTAGTTTTATATGGGCACTGAAAAAGAATCACTGTCTTTCTTAGTAAACTTCTCCCAGTTCATTAATAATGCATTTTGATAAGACCTTATTAGAAGCTGAGACTCCTGTTGATGTGATTAATTGTGAGACTAAGTAAGGTAAATGTCAACATTTAACTTGGATTGACTGAGTAACACCCTGACTGGTCATTTCAAATTTTTTCACCCACACAGAATTAATTCCTTCATGTACACACAGAAATGCATGCAAGTGTTTGCCTGTATGTGTGAAACATTCTCATTTCAAACATACTTTCTGCTTAGGCATCTTTTTAAATCCAAAAAGCTAAAGAAGCATGTATTCATTTTCAGGAAGCTTTTGTGCTTTAATAATGCATTTTTGTATCATGTAGCAATTTAAACATACCTGCAATATGCATTTAACAATTAATCTCAAGCATTGGTTTGAGCAAAAGTTCACAGAATTAATATAATTTAATCATGCATGTTTTTAATTAGACATGAAAAAACAAAATCACACTTGCTGTGCTTAACTAAAAACAGAAATAAAAAATGACTACTTAAGAAAAATCCAAAATACTTTTACTAAAACATGAGAATAGGAAAGGGAGATTCTGAAAATATAATATGTAATAAAACCCCACAGGTATTTTAACTATCTGTATAAGGAATGACTTCCTAACTTAAGCCCAGTTATTAATGGTTTGACTACAATCCAGGGCTTTTTCTGTCAACAGCAAATACTGGTTCAAAACATCAGCCCTTTTTGAAAAAGAAAAGCAAATGCCCTTTAAAAGTCAAAAGAATGGCTTGCTGGCAGAAAAACACAAAAAATAATTAAATTTGTAAGTGTGCCCGCCCTACCTAATATCCAAACTAATTTCCTATACATATTCTGACTGCACTCAGGAATCAACTTTTCCAAAGTCTACGGGGTTTTTAGTTGGGCTTTCATTTCTTCATTGTCAATATAGTCTGTTTAGAAGAGAAGAGGTAGAAAAGCAGTTTCCTGATGCTTATTACTGTTTAGTAATGCTTGTTACCATTTACAGAATTTTCTTTTCATTTCTTACTAAATGTCTTATATCCTGTCTATCATAACTTCAATTTATTAAGCTGTGAGTGAGCCATATTTTAGTAAAAATGTCTTTTAAGCAACTTCTGTACCGGTCTGCTCTCTTCATTTTGGCAGCAAAATCTCCTAGGAGTAATTTAATAATTTATTCCCTTTTTTAGCAGTTTACTATTAAATACAAAAATAACATTGGAGCATACTGAAAGATGTTTTGAGATCCCTGACATATCCAATTCATGAATGGGAATTCACAGAAGGTCACTCCCATTCATTTTCCTTAAGATTAATCTGATCATGAGCAAAAGTTTTCAAACCCATAGGAGTTTAGCTTTTGAATTTCATTTGACAATCATAGAATAATTAAGGTTGGAAGGGATCTCAAGATGTCATTCCTTCAGTCGCTGTTCACCTAAGTTGTGTCTGCTTAATTGGAGAAAAAAAAGGTTACAGTCCATTTCAGAATTTACCCTTTGCCCTACTGGCTTTTACTGGCTCCAGTAAAAGCTTCAGTTCAGAAAGGAACTAAAAAGAGAATTTAAAAGATGTAATTAAGCTGCTAATAATTACTGTAAAATGTTCATTGAACAAAAAACCTCTCTCTAGCCAACAATATATCCTGGCTGTTTGGGCCAATAGGGTCATCTGAAAATATAAAATGATTTTGCCTTCACATGTGGATTTGAAATGTAGATCTTTTGTACCTTTTTTTTTAAAAAAAAAAAATTATTATTATATATATATTTTTTTTTTAAATATATTTTCAAGAAATATATATATAGAGAGAGAAAATTACACTGACCAGAAGATTCAACCACTGGTTCATATTTGGATTTGATTACTTGGTGATTAACTGCTTGTTGGTTACTAACTGTTAACTTCCCTTTCTAAAACTAGTGGGTTTTCTTCACTTTAAAATGCAATTGTAAAATAGTAAGACATTTTCTTTACCTCTGACATCATACTCTTTATTTTGTTCCTCACTCTTTCATAAAAATAGGAAAAGGTAATTTGTGTTTGTTCACAACAGGAGAAAGAAAAGAAAAAAACAAACAAACAAACCCAAACAAAATCAACAGTGATAGCAGAAGGGAAGAATCCATGTGGTCACTCTCTGAAAGCTTCAAGCAGTTCAAACCCCACCTTGCAGGAACTCAAAAAAATCTCTTGGCTAAAATACCTAGATAGGTACTTTCTGAAAGAAAGAACAGAACTTAAGAACACAACTACTAAAAAATGAAAGGTGCCCAGGACATTTATAGTCGGTAGCCTTGGAGAGCGGTGTTTCCAAAGACTTACCTCAAAATTAAACCCCTGTTAGGGCAATGAAGATGATTAAGCAAGTGGAGCATCTCCCGTATGAGGAAAGGCTGAGGGACCTGTGTCTCTTTAGTTTGGAGGAGACTGAGGGGTGACGTCATTAATGTTTATAAATATATAAAGGGTGAATGTCATGAAGATGGAGCCAGGCTCTTCTCAATGACAACCAATGGTAAGACAAGGGGTAATGGGTTCAAACTGGAACACAAGAGATTCCACTTGAATTTGAGAAGAAACTTCTCAGTGAGGGTAAAAGAGCACTGGAACAGGCTCTGGAACAGGGAGGTTGTAGAGTCTCCTTCTCTGGAGACATTCAAAACCTGCCTGGACACCTTCCTGTGTAGCCCCATCTAGGTGTTCCTGTTCTGGAGGGGGGATTGGACTGGATGATCTTTTGAGGTCCCTTCCAATCCCTAACATTCTGTGATTCTGTGATTCTTGTAGACTTTTAATTTCACAGCCAATGATGCTGACCATGATCTTGATACATAGACCGATTCTTTGTTAGAGAGGCAACCAAGAATGAAATCACCCATTTTTTATTCAACAGACTCAGTGCTGGACCATACACTTCTGTTTGTTGGCTGTTATTTTTTTTTCTTAGCACAATATGGCATGGCTGGAAACTACTGTTGCGTGGATAGGAATAAAATAAAAAACCCTTGTTTTTTGTGATTTCTGTTGCTTCCCCAGCACCTCCTTTATATAGAAAGTGCTACCAAATTGTATATTCTGCATCAGCTGAGGCTTTTTAGAACAGGCTAGACATATCTGTCCAGGATGATATAGGAATATCTAATTCTACCTTTTGGCTAATGAAGGAACTATGTAGAGGAACTTCTGAAGTCTCTTCCAAACTTATATCACCATAGGCCCATTACATGAAGTCCACGCAACTAGAATCAAAAACAATGCTCCTTGGCCATATGCTAGATAAACTACATATCAAGTATTATTTTACCAAGAAAAGATTTTTTCTATTGTGAAATGACAGTCAATTGAAAATTATCAGTTGTAAAACCCTACACTAATAAGAAAAGATGTTTCAAAACTGCTTCTACATCTAACACTATTACTCTGCTCTCCTTATTCCTCTGCCCTGTTCTTATGATAAGCCATATTTTTAGGAAAATATGCAATTATTGACACATCCTCATTTGTAGCAATATTGCTTTGGAGTGCTCTAATGTCATAGTGGAAAATTCAATTTCAGAATTTTCAATATTATTTTGTGCTTCTTTATAATTTCATATTTTGGGTGTGTCAAGTCACGTTAATGATCTCAGATGTGCAGGCTTTCTCATTATACTGCAAAGACAGGATACTTTGAAGTAGGAAACACATTTTCATCAATTTGAAGTAGCAACCATTCTGCTGCTAAAAAATAGTTGGATATGTTGTGTTTATTTCTTAGTCTGCCCTGTATATAGCACTACTATAACTTTAGGTGAGGTTCTTGAGAGCATTACAAGACCTTATTATAATTGCATACCAACTGTAAATACGCTTCAGCATGCAAAATCATTGTCATTATTTGAGACAGGGAGCTGTTAAGATGATTTAAGAAATAAAGCGAAGGCATTTATGGTCTTTTGTTGATAATATGTTCTGCAGTGAAGAGTGCCTTACAGAAGAATATTTCAATTCATATCAGGTTATGGCAGAGTTAATTTAGACACTGGTCCAAAATTATGAGAGTCATCAGGGATATCTTTCTAGACTAATTTATGGGCATACTCCTCAGCCACCTCAATCCTGAGTTTCATTTGGAAAAGTTTAGATAGTGGGAGAAAGTTATTGCAGGTAGCATGAATTATCAGAGATACATAGGCTTGGAGTGAAACTGAAAACATGCAAAATTTACATGTATTCTTTTGAGTCATTCTTTAAAGGTTCTTTTACTGTTCAAGTCACACTCTCAGGGGAAAGTCAGGATCCATTTGAAATGATCCAGTTTTTAAGAGATGAGAATTTTAGACTGTAGAGTGTACTGGTTTTTTTTTTGTTTTGTTTGTTTTGTTTTGGTATTGATAATTGTTTTTCCACATTGTTTGTGTTTTCACAAAGACATGTCCATTGTCACATCAGGGAAGCATAGGTGCCTTGGTGTGCCTTTTCAGTCCACAAAACGAAATTTCTAACCATCACAGTTAGTTTTGTTAGTAGCTCAGAGGTGTCTGCTCAATTCAAGTTCTGTTGTTCACACACAAGAATTCATATACACATAGAGATATATAAGCCTGGTACAGACCAGTGTTTTGTTTCAAAGGTTTTTTCTTCCAATGCGTATTATTATAAAGTGTATTCTAACACTTCTACTCCTTGTAAGGCAATAACTATCCTGCATCATTTACTTGCTTTTACTTCCCTGAGAGATAAAATATTTACTTTGTGAGCTCTAGGAATAAACTATGTTATTAAGTGTTTTGAGAATATTGAAATTAAAAACTTCACACTACTGCACATTATAACAAAACAAAACAAAACAAAACAAAAAAAAAAAAGGAAAAAAAAAGAACCAAACACGTTAGAATTCACTTTGAACATAAATTCATTTAAAAAAACCCCAAAACTTAGAAATCCAGTAAATCAAAATTGCAAACTTTCAAGAGGTGAAACAATATATTGTATTTGTCAAGAGAGAAGCCAAACAATTTAGTCTTATTTTTGTCTGTTTTATGACTGTTGAAAGTTGTAAGGTTTAAAGAGAAAATAACTCTTATTTGAAGTCACAGGTTTTTAGGTTTTTAAAAATTCTTCCATCTTATATTCTTCACAGAAACATGACCGTTCTTCACTCAACATTTCCTGCTTGACATTCACTTTGAAACTGCTGACGACACACATTAATTAGGGCACACATAAGTTAGGGCAGAAAGCTAAAACATATAGTCTCTCTTAGTAATAACTGATGGTTTGTTAAGGTTAAGAATCTTCGTACTGTTTTGTCATAAAGTTAGTTCAGTGCAGAGAAGAAGAAAACCTTGTTTTTGAAAACTTTAATCTTCTGTATATTGTTTGGACCTTGATGTACATGCTGCATATGACCATTATTCAAACATAGTCAAAGAGTTCACATCTTCATACTAAGAAACCCCTTGAATTACTCCATGTCTTTCTTCTTTAGAGGAACATTTTATTTTTGAATCTAGTTCGTATTGTGCTTTAATCCTTAATTAAGAATTACCTTAATTAAGAAACTGCAACATCCTCTTATGTCCATGCTTTTTTTATGCCAGCTCTTAACTGAAGATCAAGATGAGGAAGTGTGTATATTTGTGCCAATACAGCTAGTATGTTTTTTATCAACTCTGTCTTATTTGACTTTTGTGTTACACAAGGATCACTCCTTTCAGAGAACATTTATGGTATAAAGAACCTAATTTTCTGCAAAAGTAGCTCTCAGAATAAAAGATATGTTTCTTTCCTGAACTCCTTTCATATACGCTATAGTCCCATTTCGTCCTCAATTGAGAATTCATTGTCTTTCATCATTGTCTTCAGGTTAACGAACTAAAAGCACACATACAACCATGAAAGGATACTGATACTGAATCTTATAACATAACATAATTGTTTCCAATGTGTCTTGGCCCACAAGACTGGAGAAAAGAAAGCTTCACAGACTCTTACCACAGGAATATTCAATTTTGATGCACAGCTGGTAGAAAAAGTCCATGACTTGTTCCAATAGACTCCTAAATATTAATTTATGATCACTGTTGGAAACAGATTCCTGAGACTGATGAATCCTTTATCTGAGGATGTATGTTCTTCCCTTTACAGGTCCTGTTCAGCCCAGCACTCGCAGTAAGTGGAAGGTGCTGAAATTCAATATCTGAACCTCTGCTCTTTCCCCCTGAAGATAGCTATGAACTGTGTTTTTTGTAAGCTATGACTTTTTTCCAAAATAGTAAATATATCCAAATTCTAATTTCCTGTCATATGAGAAGGTTCAAAGAGAGAATAATGAAGTTAAATTTAACATATACAATGTTTTCTCTGCACCAGCCTGATTGAAGTTTTAAAGAAATACTCAGAGACATCCGAATGACACAGAAAAACTTATGGCCAAAAATACAAAATCAAGTAATTGTAATAATAAAACTTCTGACAGTTTTTATTGTAAAAATGAAATATTTCACTAAAGTTTGAAGAAGTTACAAATCCTAAAAGCAGATTTATTTTACAAAATGCTGCATGATTGTCTGTCTACCCTACTTCATCTAAATTTGAGCAATGTTTTTATGTATACTTCTCATTTAAGAGCTTTTTACTTATTAAATCTGTATTAGTGAGTAAATTTCTGTCCTGTAAATAAAAAAAAAATCTATTATTTCCTAATATCTACCATCATTTAATTAATAGGAAAATGCTGCAATAACTTTTTTATCCTGTTTTTCCTTTATTAAAAAAAGACTGTTGAGTGTCTTCAAAAAAAAAAAGCTGCTGCAGATGAAGAGGGAAAGTCATGCCCTTCACATGCACAGATAACCCTATTTTTCTTATCTAAAATGACACTGACTACTCAATAGTGAGTGGTCCCAAGCAGCAGACAATAGAGAGTATGTTTTATTTTATTCTTCAAAACATAAACTGAGAGTCCAATAATGTGTTTGTAAATTGGGACCAGAAGATTTTCAAAATATTTTTAAGTTGTTGTATCTCAACCCACTATTGTTTCTTGTCAGAAAGACACTTTCCAGTTGCCAAACCCTTTCTCTAAGGTTTGGCTTAGCTATAAGAAGTGTTACTTTGTTAGTTCACACTTCTGAGGTATTTATCTGTAACTTTTAACTTGTATATTAGTGTGCATGACAGTGTACACTAACAAATAGGTCAGAATCAGTAGCACAATGTTTTTTCTTTCACAGTTAGCATTATTCAAAACAATGATAATGAATCATAGTTATAGCACTTTTTTTCTTAATTGCTGAAATCCCTAGTTTTGCAGAAAAGAAGTATACATTTTAAGCACCTCATGGTGCTTATAGAAAGATTAGGCAAACCATTTGACACATCCTGCGTAAAGTGGATCTGAATGAATGACAGCTATATATACATAAAGATATTGATATCCTCATATCTCAAAGGGCACAGACATCTTTAATTTGTGGATTATTTTTCCCTAAAACTGAGAAAAAAAATCTAGTGAAACATACTGAGGTAAGGTAACAAATGGATCAGACAAAACATTAGTAACCTGCAAGTTCTGTAATCTTAACAGGAAAACTGTGTACAAAATGTTATTGGCTATCTATTTGCCCAAAAGCATTCTTAGTAATAATGAATTTTTTTTAAAAGCAATCTTCTAGAATTCTTTAGAAATGAGAATACAGATTGCTAATTGGAACAGGTCAGTTACTCATGGATGCCAAGTAATCTCTGATGTATTGCACAGAGGCCTGGTACAACTCAGACCAGACATTTACTTGCAAAGCTGCCAAAGTCAGTGCTCTTCTGCAAAAAGTGTCTTTGTAAATGTTTAGTATACATTGAAGCAACTTGATGATGATCAACAGACTAAGATTGAGATTGAAAACAGTGAGTTACAGGTGTTAATTTTCTATTCTCTCTCAGTGAGCACATTGAACTATGTTTAAACTGTTTTCTTCATGCTTCACCATTTTTATTTCCCAGAGTATTGCATTGTCTAGAAAGGTGGATATGGAACAAGTGAATAAGAGCAAAATTTAACTGTACAGATATTTCTTGTTTAATATATAGTCAGTTGAATGTTAGTGAAACTAAATTATTCTGGAAGCACAGATATTACAATGAACACCTACTGCAAAAGATCTAAGCATTCCAGAAGTGAAACTTCCTCAGTGGTTCCATCTACAAGATTTCCATCCATACATTCTTTCGTTCCCTACATTGGCTTCATCTTCATCCAGTTCCTTGGATTAAACATAAAATTAGTTTAATTTTATTCTTAGAATTAGACTCCATCTATATCAGACTGTGGAAGTCAAACTACCCTAATATTTTCCTTCCCTGACATGCACATGGGATCCTTTTTCCATGAAAATCAGGACAAAAAGGGGAAGAGATACAGATGAGGTCATGTGCTCAGATGAGTACCTTGAGTCCCTCATATTTTTAAACTTATTTTAGTAAGTTCAATAAATGTCTTTTTAAATAAAATGGAGTAGATTCAGACTAGATATAAGGAAGAAATTTTTTCGATGAGGGTGTTGAATCACTGGAACAGGTTGCCCTTCCCTGGAAACATTAAAGGCCAGACTGGATGTGGCTCTGAGCAACTTGGTGTAGTTGAAGATGTCCTTGCTCATTGCAGCGGGGCTGTGCTAGAGGACCTTTCAAGGTCCTCTTCAACCTAAATGATTCTATGATTCTATGACTAAATATAGCCTAGATATAAAAAAATCAAAATAAATAGCAAATAGTTCAGCCTGAAGAAGAGAAGGCTGAGAGGGGACCATATTTATGCTCATATGTATCTCAGGAGTGGTTGTCAAGAGAATGGGACCAGACTCCTTTTAGTGGTGCCTGATGATAGCATGAGGGGCAACAGGCACAGAATGAAGCACAGTAGGTTTTATCTGAATATGAGGAGAAAATTCTTTACTTTGATGGTGCCAGAGCACTAGAACAGGCTGCCCAGAGAGGTTGTGGAGTCTCCTTCTCTGGAGACATTCAAACGCACCTGGAAACATTCCAACCCACCTGGAAGCATTCCTGTGTGATCTGCTGTAGGTGAACCTACTTTGGCACATGTGTTGGACTAGATGAGGTCCCTTCCAACCCCAACTACTCTGTGATTCTATGGTTCTGTGAAATGAACTTTACTCTTAACCAGTAATCTCCTTCTTATCTTTTCATCTGAATAAATGAGAAGGGAGAGAAGGAAAATATATACTCCTACACCATCATGTCACACAGAGAGGTACTGCAGAAATTAATACTAATAAGTATGGAGGAGATAACACCCCTTTAACTTTTGCCCTTTGCCAGTGAGACTGTGCCCATCACACAGCTTTTCAGACAAAAGCAGCTGATAAGAATGAAACCCAGGATGCTGGTCAATTGCTGTCATGTAAATGATGATCATTTTCTTACATCTTTCAGAGCAAAATTAATTAATTCAAAATGTCAATTAAATATACAAAGAAGTAGAAAAAAAAGAATAAACTATATCAGAGGATTTTCTATTTGCTTCTTCAGCTGAACAACAGATGTATGCCACATGCAAGAAAGAAGCCACATGGGTTGTATCACTAAATAGAAACATAACAGCAAAACTATAAACATCATTTAGACACTGCACATTTCCCAGTTCACTGATTTTGATGTTGATAGAGACAGACTTCCTTTGAAAGTGCAACGATCTGCATGCCTTTTGATCAATATCTTGGGACAGTCTAATATTATTTCACTTCAAGGTAACAACTAGTCTTTGCATTTGTTTCTTTGTAGAGTACTTACACATAGAACTGTCAAACAGATTAATATATGGGATGCTAATGAACTGTGATTTAGACTACATGTATGTACACATCTGTGTGTCACAAGGTGTGTTTACAAATATCCATGGGAGGAAGATTTCAATTTTGTCTGTGGTCAAACAAGCCAGTCTTCAAAAGGAGCTGTGAGGATACATTTCCTGCCTTCAGAGACACTAGTCTTGATCCTGTTCTGCACCTTTTAGATTTGAAACTTGCAACTAACCAGTCATGCATGAAGATTATTTCCTGACTTACATATGTGCATATATAAATTATAATATGGGCCTAGCTGTGCAGAGCTATTCCTTATATCTTGTTAAGGAAGCACCTAGCTGTGATTAAAATAGTTATATGTGCACAGAAAAATGCATATTCTAAGTCATGACTCTGCAGCTGCTATTTCATGTTTAAACTTTGGTTATAGGAATTACAAAAGCAGAAAGTATCTTTTTACTTCAGCTGATATAAAAGAGACTTTCAGCTGTGGTTCTGCACCACTTTGCATAAGCTGATCTGGCTTTATTCTTAGCTCTGCCATGTGACAGGTACAGTCACAATAATGCTAAATTTTGTGACTCAGTTTTGAGACCTTCCCTGCTAACCTGGGAAGAGAAACCTGTTGTACCAAAGGTCACAGAAAGAATGAAAAGTTCACCTGAAGAAGAGGATTTAAATGAAACAAATGATGGTGGTACAGAAATAGAAACATCATCTTTTTCTAGTTTCCTTAAAGAAAAGTGCTGATAACCTGATGTTACAATATGAACTGAACAATTTTTGTGAGCAGGTAAGTTAATCAAAACATACCTTCATGATAATAAACTTTGTGGCTTTGCACCAAATCTGACATTCATTTCTGCTGGCCAAAATAAGATTAATGCAGCTCAAATTTTGGGTATATTGTTTTTACATTTTCCAGTGAAGATGCTTTATTTCACATAGCAAATTGCAATTCCTAGATGAAGGGAACTTATTTTCTTAACTGTTTTGGTTTAGTGAGCAAATTAAAACCAGGCTTTTTTACAATTCTTACACAAAGTCTAGTCCCACATGTAAATATATAGATATTTAAGAAAAACTGTGATGAGACTTCTCAGTCAAAAATACTACAGACCTTTTATAATAGCTTAAACATTTAAATAACTAGCGTTACTGAGAAAAATCTTCGTCATTTCAAAACCAGTAACCATTTCTTTTTTCAATATCTACACCTCAGAAAAGTTATATGTCAGCAGGTGGCTAAAAATATCCTAGAAATAGACTGAAAATTAATATGAATTCTTAGCAGTGGCAGGATTGTACAGACTCTTTTAATTTGAGGAGTGAGTAAAAAAGTACTTGTTTTCTGTGTATACTGAAAATGAGAAGGATTTATTCTTTTTTTTTTTTTTTTTTTCTTATAGTGAAAGGACTGGGCACCTTAGAAGTTTGACATTTTAGTATATGAGGGTGGCTGGATCTCAGTTTTCATGCATAAATTCACCAGAAGTACCATTATTATTGCACAGTAAAATGATGGTATTTATCCCTAGTCAAGTACATGGAGCCCAGGAGAAAGCCAGGAGAGAATGGGTGTATTACTTACGAGAAACAAGAAGAATTTTGTGAGAAGTTCCTCTAGTATTTTTCTACTGCAGAGATACCAAATTGCTAATAGCTGGACTAGGACTGCTGTCCTGGTTCAGTTTGAAGAAGTAACATGCATCAGGTTTTGTGGCAAACAGTCTTTCCTGTTGGCTAGAAAACTCCCCTCTTCTGAAACAACTTTCAAACTCTACTCAGTACTTGTAGCTAATGCTTCCCGTTTGTGTGAAAGGAAGAGTGATATTTAACTTCAGATGAAGTTAAATACCAGATAAGGTTATTCTGCAGCATTGACAATATGAAATTGTGATAATAAAATAATGGAGGAATAGGTCAGAAAAATTTTAAGGTATTCAAAGGAAGTCAATACTAGTACAGCTTGAAACAGACACATAACAATGTGTATGGTTGTCATTTTCCCGAAACTTTCTATTTTCACTAGGTATAAGGGTATAAGAAGATATCGAGACACTAAACCAAGAAAAAGCATACTTCTGTGAGAAAAATCTTAAGATGGAAAACTAGTATTGATTCACATGTTTATCAGTAAATGTCTAACGAAGGAACAAAAACAAGGAAGAGAAAAAGATGATGGAATTTGAGTCTCCCCGAAGAGCAGAAGAGAGCTTAATGCTGTGAAAGACTAAGAGTTGGCATGTCAGTTGTTTGCTTTATCTGGGGATACCTTTGTTTTAAGCAAGCAAAAATGGAAGACACTTTTAAAACAGTTTTTTGTTGTTGGCAGTTTTCTCTTTTTTTTAAAAAAAAAACTTTTTAAAAATGGGATTTTAGGATGAGCTTCAACTGCAAAACATCAGTTAGATCTTTGTCTCAGTCAAGTAACTGTAAGGATAGTTATTCTCCTGCTCATGCAGTTATTCACTATGATTTTGTACATTCTGGTCTGAACTACTTTCTGTCATTAAGATTTTACTCTTTCCTTTGAAAGTTTCACATCAAAACATTTAGGCAACATGCATTTAATACCTCAACCCATTTCTACAATATAATTTACAACTATTCTTTACCTGTAATGATCTATAGGCTTCCTCTCCATGATCTGTCTGTGCTATCTGCATGTTGACCCATAGTTTTTTCCACCAAAATCCAAGTAAAATCAGCATAGTAAACGGAACCTGCAGTTGTTACTTGGCAAAACTGGTAAGTATCTACCTCTTTGTGTTTTCTTCCTCTTGTTAAGTTTGGCTCTTCTGCAATCCTAAAAATAGAAGAATAAGAACCTTATCAACTCTGTCAATTAAGTATTAACAAGCACAAAATTGAAAGAGGGAAATTACAACTATTTGGATGAATGAAAACATTTCATCTATTCACTCATATCAGTTATAGATCCATCTACAAGGTTATTGTTTCATCAATAGCTAGGACCACATGTTAGAGAAAAAAATACTGGAAATATGACAATAGACTCACATCTCCATGCAAGAAATTTCTCTTCGAGTGAGTTATTCTTTTGAACCCATAACTAGGAAAAATTTGCAATGTGGCTTTGCATCTATTTTATGTAGGAATCAAGAATGAGAAATGGAGGAGCTCTCCATCTGCTTTTTCTTCCCTTTATCTTGTGCCTTTCACCTTATCTACCTCTATGTGGGCCTAATGAAGTTTTGTTAATGACAGCAATATTGACAAGCAGAAAGGAACGGGAAAGATGTAGTAAAAGGAAATGATAATAACAGAGCTTTGTGATTATGGACTCTGCCTTTCCCAAGCAACAATGACTTTTCATCTAAGAAGGTTAAATTCTTAACTGCAATGATTAGAAATCATATTATTTTCATTATCAACAGTTGTTCTCTGTGTATACTAGTATAAGTTTTGCAAAATTAATATGCCAGGAAGTATATCTATAACAGAGTACTGCCAATATTCTTAGTTCAGGTTACAACTTCTTAGTGAGATTTTTTTGTTCTTTGCAGATATGCAAACAGCAAATTTTTTTCCTAGAAAGTATGCTTGGACCAAACATTTTGCAATATCACAAGTTTTGTCCATTTGTAACTATTTTGATGCTACACTAGCTTTGCCTACAGTTGGAGATATTTGCTTTTAGAGGAAGTTGGCACTGTATTTTGAAAGGACAAATGACAAAGAAATAGGTAACCTTAGCTTCCATAGGCAATCTGTTTCTGGAGTTTTATGAATTATTTTCTTTTACTATTTAAAAAGGTTTTAACTAACCTGTGATTAGTGAACAAAACAAAAGATTTTAATCAGAAAACAGGATCCTACAGAAAAAGAAAAATCATATTATTCAGAATTATTTGTGCTAGTACAAATGATCCTAATATTTCTTCTAGAAACCTCTCTGTTTGCAGTGTCTACAAACTAGGTCATTTCTTCAAAAGGCAGTATGCTGTCTCCTCAAACATTAAATGTTATATTATAATCTGTGTATCTTTATAAAATTTTTTTGTACCTCTGGGGCTACCCTAAAGTAACCAAATGTATGATCTGGCTCTTGTATGTTATTGTGTAGCTCTCAGGACTAGAGAAAGTGTTTTTCAAAGTCATTTTTAGAAAAAACAGACAGGTTTTGGGAAATAATACTCATAACTAGGAGGAGAAAAGTGTAAATATTTTTTGTAAGAGACAGTGATTTTTATTGCTTCAAGAAATTCATGCGTCTTATTGTAAACAGCACTCCCTTTTTCCATAGTCGTTGCTGAGAAGGGTATGTTTCCCCTAGGTAGATGTGATAAACAAAAGAGGATTCTGGAAAGCAATGAAGGAAGTTGTTGACATACTTGACGAGTGGTTAAACCTATTACTCTCATGGAGAGCTAGCTCAACCTCCAACTGTAAAGAATTTGTGTAGCTTCCTGCTCTTCTGAATCTGAATAACCAATGACATTACAGGCTAAAGAATATAGTTTTAGGTTTTCTTATGTACATGCAAAAGAAAGGTTGTTATCTTAACTTGCACTGGGTAGCAGTTCTCCCCTCACACACCCCTCCCCTCTTCCATGGCCCTATCTAGTCCTAGAGTGACTTAATATTCACATATATATTTTACAATCATACATTTAAGATTGAATAAATATAAAATATCTTCATATTCCCATAACGTCAGTCCCTCACTCCTGGTTGCTGTGCATGTGAAATCAGATAGTTTCAAGTAGGAACTTGTTACTGCTGAATGCCAATCAAAAAGTAGTAGCAGGCAACACTTTATCCACTTCTATCTTTGTAGTACAGTTTGGCTCAAAATACCATGAAGTTTATAAAGACCATGTGTTTTGTATGCCTTTCTTAAAAATAATGATCAGATTAAGTATCAAATTCTAGAAAAGGACTACGAAAATAAAATTTCTCAAAAAGACAATGGAAACAAACCCCTACAAGTATTTCAGGAATTATTTAGAATAAGATATCTAAGTATTTTAATGAAAAAAAAAAAAGGAGGAAGAAGAAGAAGAAGAAGCAGCTAACATTCTACACATTAAGACACAGACTTCTCTTTTACAAGTATAGTGAGAACTCTAATTCCCACAAGAGGAGAGAAACATGTGCATCACACCTAAAACCAAATAAAAACAACACAAATCAGAGATTAAAAAGACACTACTTCTAGGAAACTACTAGGAAAGACTACTTCTAGACTACTGCTTAGGAGAACTACTTTTAAGGAAAAATCAATCCAACACAACCCTCCCACACTTGAGTGAGTCTTCCACAGAGGTAGAGCCCAAACAACTCCATCATCCCACCTCATTTCACCATGGTAGGGTTCCTTATAACAGGATTCCTCAGTTTAGGACTATGTTTTTCCTCCACCTTTTACTGCACAGATAATTCTCCTGTTCAAATGCTGAGTTAGCAGAATAGGGGAAACCTCTGTTTGCATTTTTAAGGTCTCTGTATCTTATAAGACATCTGTCTTTTATCACTGTTTTCTTAAAAACATACAGGATAGAACTTTTGATTACTTTTTTGTATATTTTATTTTGACTTCATTCTTCTCACTCCAAACAGTATTACAAGAAATCTAGCATCATGGAACAGCCAGGCATTTCACTTGACTTAGACATGTGACTTTTAAGTAAAATCTCTAATTCTTGCTTAGCTACTCAAGTTTTCTGCATAGTGTCTGAGGAAGGGTGGACAGGTAGGAAAGAGATATGAAATACATAGTGAGCTGAAAACTACTTTAAGCCATCAACCAGTTAGTTCTATGTCTAAAATGGTCTTGCTCTGCAGGTCTCAATGTATCCCTTACTTTACGGGACCAGAGCTTCTGTTGAGCAGAGGTGATTCCATCGCTACAACAATTTTACAAGCAGAATGAGTTTCCTTCCTGGAAGTAGGAGATTCTGATTTCTGGAGAAAGTCCTCATCTGTCATCTCAATTTTGGTCAACTAGTTTACAGAAAAAAGGTTCAATTAGCCTGAAGTTTTCCTACAAAATAAATAAACTAAGACAGTACTGGTCTCACTTTCTAAATGACTCAGCGTACAAGTTTTCTGCTGATGGCTTTGCCATGAGATTTTTCCATCTATAGGAGCTCATTATTTCTGTGGTGATTGTAGCAAATTTCTGGTAATTCTCTGAGCTAATTCTTCAGCTCACCTTGTTTTTGCAGTTCTCTGTCACACTTTATCTATTCTTTTGGCATGCTATAAGAGAAATGGAGCCTGCGAAATTCTGTAAAAGCATATTCCCAGTCTACTGCCCAAAATTTATTGTACTTCAAGATTGTAATGGCTTCCAACTGACAAAAGAAACATTTTTTTCCAGAGGGGCACACAAGAATATGTGTAGTGTGACACGAATGCTTATCAACTTCAGGTAACTGCTAGGCTGTGGTTTCTCTCAAAAAGGCTATAAGGTTTCTTAATTATGTTTATGTAGTTTATATGTACATGTGCTGCCTGAGTACAATCAAACAGGACACCACAAAGGGAACTGAAAGCAGTAACAATTGTTCTATAAATGGGAATCTGAAGTAGCTTAGTTGTTACCTTTTTTTTTCACCTAAAATAGATATGATTGACTACACTGAAGGAGGATACCTTGCCTTAGCTTTTCATTACTATGATTTCATTGACGAAACACAGGGGACATTAAAATGAAAAATATTTCTATTTCATCCGTTGAATGTATTTTGATGCTATTGTGAAATTAAAAATTCTTTATGAAATAACTCATTGGAAAGAAATTAATTACAGGTAGGAATAAGAAGATGAAGTTCACATTATTCCATTTACTGATCTATTTCAAAGATACCTGTCCTGTTGAAAGTTGTAAGAGTGCGAGTAATGTGAAATAAATGGAAATTTACCATTCAATTACTTTTTAAGTGTTCAAGCCTAAATATTACTTGACAATTTAGTAAGATTAAATTAGTATTCATTGAATGGCTGGAGTTTTGGCACAACTGCTGATGACAGTTACCAGAAATTATCTCTACAGAGAACATTTATTGTAAACGAGGACTAGATTACTAAGTTTTCTGTGGTTTCCACAAAATAACTGTAGATTAATATATATAGGCCTGTGCAACTTTGTGAAATATTTGAGTGTTTCAATAAGAAAAAGAATTATGTTGGGTATTTTTAAGGCTAGGACTGAGCAAAAAAAACCAAAGCAGAATTTCATAGATAAAAACCAATAGATCAAAACTTTTAAGATTCTTATGGTTTGATTTTTTTTTTCCTTATTTTCTATCTTTTTACCAAAATCTTAGATGAATATGGAATTTTGTTTGTAAAAACCTTTACTTCATTAACTAAGCCATTTGGACTAATGAGAAGAAAGACATATAAGCTTAAATGTAGGTTTTCGTAATGTTAAAAATATTAATTGCATGTTGTCAAACTTAACACTTTTTAAAATCTGTGCAAAACCTGACCTATACTTTTGGCAAGCAAAAGCTCTAGCAAGTAGGTTTTATTCTGAAAGTCACATACACAAGAGTATCCTCATTGATTTAGCACTGGAAGAGTATTAATTATTTTAGTATAATACTAAAATTGGAGAAAATTAGCAGGGATGCAGTAGTAAATACAGTAGAAGATAGAACAAACCTATCTGTCTGATATTCCCATATAGTCAACAAAAGGAAAATGTTCTATACTGTTGACACCAAAAATCAGTAAACTGCACTGTCCTCTATTCAGTCCATCCAGCTAAGATGAATGTGAACAGAGGCCTGAGAAAGTTTGTGTTCTGAATGCTTATAATACTTTAAAACATAAAGAGACAGATGAATACAGTAGTATAATTTTTGTCTCTATGCAGCATCTATAGCATTTTTATTTATTTCTGATATTTAAGTATGCTGAGGAACTTGCCAGGCATCGGTCTCCTCAGGACTTTGAGAAAACATTACAGATACAAACCTCTGTCTATGGAACCTCAAATTGTGGTAAAAAGCTTCTAATATTTTTAGTTAACTCTAATAGTCAGTTCTAATAATACATCTTTTTATTAATACATTTAATATAACATTTATTAAAAGGCCTGTTTGGCAGCAAAACCACTAGAGCGCCTTAACATCGTGTGCCACTATTTCATAGTATAAAACCGTAGAATCATTTTGGTTGGAAGAGACCCTCAAGATCAAGTCCAGCCATAACTTGGCACTAAATCATGTCTCTGAGAGCCTTGTCTAAATGCCTTTTAAATGTCACCAGGGATGGTGACTCAAACACTTCCATGGGCAGCCTGTTCCAATGCCTGACAGCCCTTTCTGTGAATAAATTTTTTCCAATCTAAACCTTCCCTGGTGCAACTTGTGGCAGTTTCCTCTTGTCCCATCACTTGCTACTTGGGAGAAGAGACCAATACCTTCCATGCTACAACCTCCTTTCAGGTAGATGCAGAGAGTGATAAGTTCTCCCTTCAGCCTCCTTTTCTCCAAGCTAAACAGCCCCAGTTCCCTCATCCACTCCTCATCAGACCTGTGCTCAAGGCCCCTCACCAGCTTCATTGCTCTTGTCTGAACTCACTCCAGCACCTCAATATCTTTCCTGTAGTGAGGGACCCAAGGCTGAACACAGGATTAGAGGTGGAGACTCACCAGCACTGAGTACAGAGGAACTATCACTGCCCTAGTCCTGCTGGTCACACTGTCCTTGATGCATGCAAGGATGCTGTTGGCCTTTTTGGCCACCCGGGCACATTGATGGTTCATGTTCAGCTGGTGTCAACCAACACCCTCATCTTCTTTTCTACCAGGCAGCTTTCCAGCCACTCTTCCCTGATCCTGTAGTGCTGCATGGAGTTGTTGTGACCCAACTGCAGGACCCAAAATTTGGCCTTGAACGTCATACAATTGGCCTTGGCCTATCCATCCAGCCAGTCCAGATCTTTCTGCAGAGCCTTCCTACTGTCAAACAGATCAACACTCCCACCCAAACTGGTGTCATCTGCAAACTTAGTGAGGGTGCATTCAAGCCCCTTTTCCAGATCACTGGGAAAGAGATTAAACAGAACTGGCCCCAAAACTGAGCCCTGGGGAACACCAGTCCTGACTGGCCGCCAACAGGATTTGACTCCATTCACCACAACTCTGTGGACCCACACATCCAGCCAGTTCTTTACCCAGTAAAGAGTCCAAACTGCCAGCTTCTCCATTTCTTACATTTCATTTCTCCATACTTACATTTGAATGCCATACAAGTGAAAAAATTCTGTGCTGTTCACTTTTCACTTTATTCTGCTTTCAGAGATGGTTTTGCCATAAAATGTATGATTGTGTAAGATTGCTGGTGTCCTGGTGGATGCTTCAGAAGTTAAAAATGGTAGTGTTTCAGGAATTTCAAAAGATCACAGGAACCTATCAACAAACTGTCTTGACAGCTGGCTTCAGTTACTGAATCTGGGAGGTTACCCAGAGCTGAGGTGTGACCCTAGATTGTCATTGGCTCTATTTCAGTGTCTCAAGGCAGGATCAGCTGTACCTGTGTTACTCCTTTCTGAAATTTCTTTAATTTTTATTTAAAGAAGAGAGTCTCCCCTTTCACAGAGGAGAAGCCAGACAACTCATTGCTTTGTTTTGCTACTCGCATGGTTAGAAAATATCTCATGGTAGTCAACCTGAATCTCCCTTTCTAACTTTCTGTCTTCCACAGCCATAAAGAATAAATTACTCTTCTCTGTAGCAGCTATGGAATGTATTTGAAGATTTAAAACCCATTATATCTCAGTCCTTTTCTTTTCTAGACTAAACAGTCATATTCTCTCAGTCCTTTCCCTTGCAAGACCTTTTTCCCAGATTTCTGGTCATTCTTGCTGTCATTCTCTGGATTCTTTCCATTTAAGCATATTTTTCTTAAGTAAGCCTAGCACTCCAGTCCTCAGCTAAATGCAGAATACTTGTATTTTCTTGAAGACCACAAACTTCTTTATCATAGTAAGGTATTTGCCTCTTGAGCAGTGCCATGAAGCTGTTGACTCATGTTCAGTTTATGAACTACTAATCCTTCTGCAGATCTGACATCCAGCTAGTTATTTCTCAGTCTATTCTTGTGCAAGTGATTATTCATGTGAAGTGCAATGTCTTCTTTTCCTCCATTTGATTGACTTAAGTTGTCAGTTCTCTATTTGCTAATGGAAATTAGTACCAGTCTCTACATCTTGATTTTGTAAGATCAGCACTGGGTTTGCATGGTTGGGCTCTTTTGCTGTGCTTCTACAAAAGAAGAAGCTTGCCCAGTACTTTCCATTAGCAGGACCTGCTTTACACAGTATTAGAAAGAACACATGACTTGCACCCCTTGCTTCTGAAAGCCTGTACTGCCTAGAAAATATTTCTTGCTCTGCGTTCTTCAAAGGTTTCAATTAAACTCATGTTTCAACCAAACTCCTTCTGCCTCAAAACCTTTTCTTTCGTTAACCAATACCAAAGGCCAAGAGTGAAAATATATGGGTGGATGTAATAGCTGTACCTTGCTGTGGCAGATTATTTTCTCTCTTCTATCATTTTGCGTCCAACCTGACATTTCATCTGGTGTATCCAGTTTAAGAATCCCCATCACACTAATTACTGAGAACAGACAATTTTGTGGGAGGCCAAGTGTATTTGAGCACTATTTTGTGCACTATTACCATGATGGATTTAATTTGTAATGAAAAATAATGTAATTCAAAACTGTTTATTCTTTCTGTGTCCCCACTGTTTTTTCTTCCTTTTATGCATGAGTGGCTGTGTGGATGAATGGGAAAGGGTCTAACAGATGAAAACATATTCTAACTGAATTTAAACAGTGAAACAAACAGCAGAGTGCAAATGCCCAGGTTTAAGAAATCCAATACTCAAGCTTCTGGTTCTTTAAATTATTGACAATTTTATTTTGATGAAGACTTTTTTTTCAGAGAGAGGACAACTTTTTGACAAGACCACTTTAAATACTGGTTTGTCCAGCCTTCATATTTCAAGCTGAATAAAGTTTGCTTAATATTTACACTACATAACAATCAACTTTACTTTAGATACATACATATACATTCATTATACCTATATTTTTCTGCATTACCTTTCATTCACACTCACTTCAAAACTTCCTAGCTGAAGCAGAAACAAAGTCAATTCACTGCCAGAATGTCTATTCTCATGTCTATTTAAAAATGAAAATAGTAGAAACTCCATCTTAGAAAATATGAGAATTATTTTCTTAAACATGCAAATAGTCCCTATGCTAAAGTGACAGACCTAGAAGTCCTAGTTTATCTCTCGATGAATAGATGTCAAAAATAATGTAAATTTTGCTTCTCCTGGCAGCATTCACATGAGTGCACTGGTTCTACAAACTGTCGTGACTAAACTTACACCACCACACATGTGGAAAGTAAAGAAATATCAGTTTTAACCATACACATTTACATGTCACAGCTAAACATCGAATTATAAAGATATGATGGAAACTATTCAACTCAGAAATGAAACTTTACATTAATATTGCCAAAGCTGTGCATCTCCTGCCCTTGCAGGTTGAAAGACTATAAGCTTTGCTGATATTTGGATACAGAACAGAGCAGAAGACAATTGATGAATGATGCAATGCATCCACTCTCTAAGATAAATTATTTCCAAAAGAGTCCTTTCAGTTATTTAGGCTTAAAACGAGACTTGAGGAAGAAGCTGCACACAAACTCTACATGTGTACAGTAACCCAGGCAGATTCTGTGAAAATCCGGACATGCTGTATATTTTTTGTATTTGCTCAGATGTAACCTTAGGTTTACTGCCGTGTCAAGGCTCAGTGGTATGACAATTGGCAGTGTCTTACAATTACCAAACTCATTGCCTTGTATTTGCCACAGTCCGTTTAAAACTCTCAACCAATATCTGGGCTTGTTTACAATGCTAGCTAGGGTTCGCCATGTACTGTTCTCAGTAGTCAGGATAAGGTGGCTCCATTTCAGACAGGGAGAGTTAAGCTAGAAGATACAGATTTCACATAAGATTTCATATGAGGGATAGAATGTTTATATCAACCACTGAACCCACAAGGGGTTACTGATATCGACAGAGTTTAGTATTAGGAAGACAAATAAACAGCTTTTAAGAGAGTGCAAAATAATTTTGGTTACTTACCCAGACTGAAATTATTGATTATCAGGCTGGGTGCTTGTATGCAAACGACAGATTCAAGGAAAGAAACCATGAAACTAAAAAGAGAGAGAGGAACAGAGATCTTAAGCCAAGTCATACTCGGGCAGACTTGGCATAGCAGCTGTTTCTATGACCTTACATACAACGGCTGTATATGCCATTGTGAGTGCAAGTGTGTGGGCTCAGAGACAACATATTTCATCTGAGGGTCCTAAAAGAGCTGGCTGACATCATAGTGAGATCTCTCTCCATGATATTTCAGTGATCCTGGGAATCTGGAGAGGTTGACTGAAAAGTGCAAATGGTGTCCCAGTCTTCAAGAAAGGCAAAATTATATAGAAGATTGTCTGGCAGCTATTGAAAAACACCTGAACAACAAGGTCACTGGTTCCAGCCAGCCTGGGTTCATGAGGGAAAAGTCTTGCTTAACAAACTTAATTTCTATTCTATGACAAGGTTACCCACCTAGTTGACCAAGGGAAGCCTGTTGATGTGACCTTTTTGGATTTCAGTAAAGCCTTTGATACTGTCTCTCACAGTATCGTCCTGGACAAGATGGCCAGCATCCAGCTGCATAAACACACAATGCAGTGGGTGAGCAATTGGCTGATGGATCAGGCTCGAAGTGTTCTAGTAAATGGGGTTATGTTGAACTAGTGACCAGTCACTAGTGTGGTTCTGCAGGGATCCATCTTACGGCCATTAGGCATCAATTTCTTTATAAATGACTTGGACTCAGGACTTGAGGGATTATAGTAAGTTTGCTGATGACATGAAACTGGAAGGAGCTGTTGACAGCCTTGAGGGTGCAGAGGCCCTGCAGAGGGATATGGACAAATTGGAGAACTGGACAATCACAAACTGCATGAAGTTCAACAAGGGCAAGTGCTGCATTTGGCACCTGGCACACGGCAAACCTGGCTGTACATACAGACTGGGGGATGAGAGGCAGGAGACCAGCTCTGCGGAGAAGGATCTGGGGGTTCTGGTCAATGGCAAGTTGAACACGAGCCAACAATGTGCCCTGGCAGCCAAGAGGGCAACCGTGTCCTGGGTGCATCAAGCACAGCATTGCCAGCCAGGTGAGGAAGGTCATTGTCCTGCTCTGCTCTGCACTGGTGTGGCCTCACCTGGAGCACTGTGTGCAGCTTTGGGCATCAGAGAATAAAAAGGATATAAAGCTATTGAAGAGTATCCAGAAGTTGGCTGCAAAGTTGGTGAAGGTTTTGGAGAGGAAGCCGTACAAGGAGTGGCTAAAATCACTTGTTTTTTTCAGCCTGGAGGAGACTGAGAGAAGACCTCATCATGGTCTACAGCTTCCTCACAAGGGGAGGAGGAGGGACACCTGCCAAACTCTTCTTTTCAGTGACCAATGACAGAACTCAAGAGAATGGCAGGAAGATGTGCCAGGGGAGGTTTAGTTTGGGCATTAGGAGAAGTTTCTTGCCCCAGAGGGTGGTGGAGCACTGGAACAGGCTCCCCAGGGAGGTGTCATGGCCCCAAGCCTGTCAGTATTCAAGAAATGATTGGACAATGCCCTCAGATACATGGTGTGAATTTTAGGGTTGTCATATGCAGGGACTGGAGTCAGACTTGGTGATCCTTGTGGGTCCCTTCCAACTCAGGACATTCTACAATTCCATCTTTTATTTTTGGTTTTTGGAAGGGATATTCAGTCTTGATTCTGTAGTTGCTAGTGCAATTTCTCCAATTATTTTAGCTAGGAACTGTATTAGAGTTTCAGTTGTTGTTTAAGAATAACTACCATCTTACTTTAGAAAACCAAAGTTCTTGTGATATGCAAATTTCTGGAAAGGTACATGGTATCATTTCTAAGTGACCATATTAGAAAACCTTTTATGATTGCCAGTAGTGTTGTTATAAATCTATTTTGCATAATAATTAAATAGTCTCACTCCAACCCTGAGAAATCATAGACCTTTTGTCATCATTAGACAAAATCAGGCTGAGTGTAAACACAGCCTAGTTTCCTCCATGTTTTTGTATTTGTATGCAGCAATTGTCAGCATGTCGCCAGTGGACGGTGATAAAGTGCATTTTTCTGCTTGGGTGGTTAGCCCTTTCATTTTTACAAGTGACAAAATAAAAATCTGTTGAAGAGTGAACATGCTGCTTTCACTGTGTCATCTCAGCCCTGCGGGTCATTTTATTATAAAAATGTAAAAATCCAGTCAATTTTATTTAATCAGCTGAAAAGGAAAAGTGTTTCCAGGTCATTAATCAAGTGCTCCATCTCTGTGGGACTTGTCTCTTCAGAAACTGCCATCTGAATCATTAATAAAGCTGAGAAGATTTTGTGCCAGCAGGTTTTTGAGAAACCTAGATGTTATCAATATAACTGAAGTAAAGTAATTTGAGGTCAACAAATAAAGCTTTATATATTCATTGCTTCAAAAGCTGCATCTTGTCTATTAAAAACAATTATTTATTTATTTTTAAAGCATTTAATTGTTGGAAAACATACAACTGTTTAGAAGGTATTTGATTATATATTCCATAATTATATGTTTTCTTTAATGTTACTTAACCATATATTTACAGTAAACTTTTATGTGAATTGATCAAAACATAATGAGACAGTAAGAAGAGATAATTACTACTGTATCTATAATAATAATGATAGTAATTAAATCACAGAGAATGACATTCAAATACCATCAAGCTTGAGACTTAAACCTCTATTAACAAAGACACTGAAGGCACTTACTGCATTGTTAACACGTTCAGTTCCACACATGCCTCAACTGAAAGCTTGTGGCCTGTGGCCAAGTCTCTGTGTACCTTTTGTGGCATGCAAGGAAAGCACACTTTCTCATCCTGTGAACGTGCAAGATGAAAAGTGCTTCCATCCCACATGATGGGCAAGGTGGAAATAATACAAAATTTTTGGATTGGTAGGTTAAAAGGAGAGAGGTAGAGTGTGGTGTAGAATAACTGTGAATGCAAGAATTAGGGCACTTGCATGGCCATTCGTGTTCTAACTTGTCTTTGGGAGACTGAACTCTCAGTCCTTGTCCTATCAGCTGTGCCTCTGGAAAGTGAGTACTACCAAGAGAAGCACATGGAAGTTGTTTAATGAATAGCTTAACGTTTAAGATTTTAATTTACTGTAGAGAGTGTAGATTCATATGCCTGCTTTTCATCAAAGATGGTAAACATTTGAATCAAGGTTGCCAACTGTTGTCTGGTCAGGTTTGTTTTCTTTCCCCTAGGCTTCCCCTGAAAACTGCTCATTTGGGTTTGATAAAACTCAACATGTTGAGTGAAGGACTCTTTCTGCCAGGAACTTCCTGAATATGCTGTCATGCTTGTATTTACACCAACGGGCTTTGCAGTTAAGAAGAGGTGCTTGATTTACTACATTTTTTTCATTTGCATTGTGTCTTCTGTAATACATTGGATTGCTGCAACACATTGATTAACTAACATTTCCTAATTATCTCTATTTTTTTTTTTGCATATGAGAAATTAATTTTGCTTTCTGAAAGTTCTGAAGTTACCATTTCAAAAGGTACATAAATCCATTTCTATTCAGGAAGGCAGCAGTTCAAAGTATATGTACATGGGTGTGTGCTTACGCATATTCTAATCTGAAAAAAATGAAATAAATAATAGATCCCATGTATCTTTTCCTCTGATAGGAAAAAGATAACTTTACTCTCATACACAATATCTTGTGTGTGAATTAAAATGTTAATTTATTTACAGTGAAAGTTCATGGGCTGTTACAGTGTAATCCTGAATTCACGTTTGTCAATATAATTCATGTGTTTTATTCTTATGAAGAGTGTACACAAAACAGCTGATGCTAGCCATCATCATCCTCATTATGTATTCTAGACTGTGAATATTCTAGACTGTCTTGTAGCTCTATAGAAAGATTACTAACAGTGTAAATTCTGCACAACACTGCGGACGTCCTTGCTTACGTTGAGCTTTGCTTAATGTGGGCAATGCTTATGTTGACATAACTGCCTGAAACTTGGCACACAGGCTGGCAACAGGCCACCAAAGAGCCAGAATCTAATTGCATTTACACTAGTTCAATTCACTTAGAGTTACTTGTTTGTACCTGTGTAACAGAGTGAAAAAGAGCCTGCAGGTCAAAAGCAGCCGTAATTACTTGTCCACTAGGAACTGAACTGAGGCCACCAATTCATTTCACACAGTTGACCAAACAGTCATTGGATGGTCATGATGTCTTGTCCTGAGCAACTCAAGCTATTCATAACAGGAACTTAGTAGTGGAGGGCTTCAGAGTCCATTTACCAATCCCCATGACTCAATGGCTCATGAGACCAGTAATGTGTTATGAAGTCTCTCACCATCACAAAGTTACAGTTTTAAGAGAGTATGTGTGTGTGTGTCTGTGCCTATGTGTCTGTGTGTGTATGTGTGCTGTTTTTTTCTCTCCCTGTAGAAGATTGCCTAAGGTGTCATCCTATAGCTTTTTGGAAAGAGTATCCTTACCCTACTGTGATAATTTGACGTGTGGCAGAATTTTGTCATTCAAGACAGGTTTTCCTCTTCTTTTTTTTTTTTTTTTTTTCTTTTGTATGTCATTTTATCTTGAAATGAAATTTTGGATATGTTTTAGTCTTAATATAGACTAATCACTATAATGGTTATCTAAAAAAAATAGGAGCCATATAAATAATCTCATTTTATCACTTGATTTGCTCCAAAATCACCATTACTATGATTAGTCTATATTAAGAAAAAATATTTATGAAATTTTATTTGAAGATAAAAGCATATAGAAAAAAAAAAGCTGTCTTGAATCACAAAGCTCTGCCAAGTCCTAAATCATCACAGCAGGAGTAAAGATGGTATAACAATGACAAAACAGCTACCAAGAAGCTTAGTCCTGATACAAATTAAAATTCCTACATTTTTTCTGTAACAGATGTAGTAATTTTTCAGCAATTGTTATTAATTATTTCTTTGGCAAGAAAGTATCAACAATTCCTCCTTAACACTGTTAGTTGCCATTAATATAAATATTTCAGGACCCATTTTTATGCACACATACACTTTGCATATCAGAAAGCCAGAGACTTAAAGTTGTAAAACAGATTAAGCAGGGATTAGAAAATGTGGAACAATGTCTACTCCCAAATTCACTCATTTTCTGCTTCTATGCAGTTACACAACCTTTTACTTAGCCTGTAAAGTTGCTGGTTAGCCATTTTGTTAGTAATAAAAACGAAGGAAGTAGAGAAAATCTGGTGGGTTTTTTTTTGGTGTGTTGTTGTTATTGTTGTTGTTTTTGTTTGCTTTTAGAGCTGAAAATACTGTATATACAGACTCTTATGGGACTACTGTAACAATAGACATGCAAATGATGTATATATTGAGCAACAATTCAGTTAGGCCCTTCATAAATTGACTTACATTTTGACAAGTACTTTTGGCATATTTTAGCTCTTTTTGCTCTTTAGTTTCAGAAATGTAAAGGTCTCTCTCTCATTCTCATTGAGTACATTTGCAAAAATAAAATGTAATATAATGTCTTCTCATCTTTTGTTACCACAGTGATCAGGATATTGTTCTTCTATGTGACATGGGACAACAGACTGAAACTGACCTCTTTTGGTCACATCGGTCTGATCTCATAGTACTGCAAGGTAATACTACATTTCTTCCTTTGGTTACCTTTTCTGGAATCGTATGTTTCTGCAGGTTTGATTTTATTTATTTTTTTCTGTTTTTAAATATGTTTCAGCACTGCCTTTTTATCTTGGTAATTTATTCTCCCTGGAACTTCCCGATAATAAAAAATTTTCCCAGTTTTCATTCTACTAGGCTGAACCAACTACTTTATTTTACCGCTCCCCTCTGCTCTAAGCAGATATTCCTTTTCACCTCCTTTAGTGTACTCTTTCTTGATTTTACCCTTCATCCTCCTTCAGGTGTGAGTGACTAGAATTTACCCAGTATTTCAGATGAGGCCGCATCTAGTCCTTACAAATTAATTTTTACTAACTACTATTTTTTCTGTTATTTTATAGAGTTTTTCCTCTTGCATCTTTCTTCTTTAAGTGCAACCACCAGAATCTCCCTTGCACACAACCAGGGTTCTGCTACTTATTTTCATCTACTTCTGCTCAGCTAAAGATTTCTCTAACTTTGCAAAAAATGCTTCACTGAAATTCAAACAGGTAAGATCAGCTAAAATAACTTTACTGATGACAGGTAGCAGCTGATTGATGCAAGATGTGTTTTTATCCCTTTTACTTCTCAGTACCTTGGAACACGTTGTGGAATAACTACTTTTCTTACCTGTTTTGACATCTTTAAAAAATTCCTGTTTTTCATTTTGGTTTGTAATTTGCCTGTTTCTTATGTTTTCCAACTCAGTTGCTTTGTAGGAAAGGAAACATAAGTATTTTGCACTGGGTTAAACATGTAACATACACAGCTACATCATGTAGGGTGAAATATAACACTAGGCCTGCTACAGCACATTTAATTGGACCCTTGCTAAATGTTGTGCATGCTATTTTCCTATAACCTTTGACCATGTATATTGATTTGTATCTTCACTTTTTAATTAATTTGTAGCTGCAGGGGTTTTTTTTTGTTTGTTTTGTTTTGTTTTGTTTTTTAACATGAGCACCTACCATGCAAGGAGTGTCTGTGGTACACACTGAGAAAGTGGAAGAGGCCCGCAAAAGTGATACAGGTGTCTTTAAGGACTAGTTTCTCAGCTGCCTCCTTTGGCGAGTAACTACAGGATTTTCTCTCTCCTGATAAAA
The DNA here is from genome assembly GCF_964273445.1 of Streptopelia decaocto. Lineage (NCBI taxonomy): Eukaryota > Metazoa > Chordata > Aves > Columbiformes > Columbidae > Streptopelia > Streptopelia decaocto. Next base: position 57,008,859 of record NC_138657.1, read on the forward strand.
TGTGTTAATGATTTTACTGCATCTATTCTGCACCTCTGCAGTTTGAACTATTTTAGGATTAGTCAGTTTCCTAAAAGTTTTGTTTCCCAAAAAATACGGATACAGAGAAACCCTGCATTTTTAATATAGTAAAGGTATGATGAAGCTGTGAAATATCACTTCACAATTCATAAAAATATGAATAATTATTTAGATTGCAGTTTTAGAAGTTCAAGTGAAATAACCTGTTGTCATCTGAAGGCCTTTTATCCCTGCTTTTTGGTATATATAGCTTGGGAAAAAATGAGAGCGTTATAGATCCTTTCTTCAGGATAGATAGCAAGGAACTGATGGTTTTTTTGCAATTAAGAGACCAGTAAATGAATTTTTTCTTGAATGTCATTGGAGATTTTCTTCTGCTTTTTCCCTTGTCAGATTCCCCCTTTCAGCCCAATACAGCAGAAATATGAGTCACACTCTTTATATGATAAGAAAAATTTACTTTATTTAGATACACCTCCTAGTAGCAAATCCAGAGATGCGAAAGGTATCATGCACTTTCTGTGAGCCTGACTTCTGTTTAAATGTCTGAGAAGTGTACAGATTATCAGAAAACAAATCCTTTTTCTCTCTGCTCCAGAAAATAACAGTGACTTTCGAGGAAAAAAAAATATCCCTAAATCACAGATTTCCCTCCTAAAAATGATTCTTTGAGTGCTTCAGCACCAGTTCTTCTTTTAGGAATAAATTTTTTGAGCTTTTGTGAAGAAACAATTCCCCATGGGCAAGCAACCCCTTCTCAGGGAGTGCAGAGATAAGGGAAGCAGTATTGCTCTTTTCCATGCCTTTACAGAAGGGACTTTGTTGATGTGGCAATGAAACATTGTCACTTTGAGGGCATCATGCTATGTGCTAAGAAACTGTGAAGATGCCCTATTGGCACATTAAGTAACACCTACATGGTTAATAATGGGAAAAGAAAGAATTATATTGAAGGTCAGTTGTCATAGCTACACATTACCAGTTTGGACAGACACTCAGTGATTGTCACCTAGGAACAGGAGCTCCGGAGAGCAAATCCTCGCTGGTGTTCTCACCCAAAAACCAGAAAGACTCCCATGACAGCATGAATGCAGTTGAATGTTAAAATATCTGACAAACTCAGTGCTATTGTTCATTTAGTTCAGCATGGTTAGGAAGCTAAAAAAGAACTACCAATTTTTGTGTGTGTACAGAAGGAGTTGTTTAGTGAACTGTAGTGCTTTATAGGATTACAAAAATATAAAACCAGAACTCATATATATTAAAATAATGTAATGGCTTTCCTTTTGTTAGCAACTTTTCCATTTACATACATGGAGGACTGGTTCTGAAAAACTGTCACTGGCCCACTGTGTTGTTAGTGATCTTGGAGCTCCAGTTCTGACAAGTCTAATCACAAAATGAAAGAGGTATATTAAAAATGCATAAATGCATAAAGCTATAAGATGCATGGGAGACTTAAGGTTTTGCCAGAGCATATTTTCACATTTCATCTTCTATTTATCATGCTGGTCCTTCAGTAGGATAATCTTATAAATAGAAAACCATTAATATGTTTAGATGTCTGCAGAGCTGTAAAATACACTTGAGAATGGTATAGAGAAGTTATTCCTTGTTTGTTTCTGGGACAGAGAAAAGAAGGGAAAGGACTTGTTTTTACAATGGTATTCCCCTTGGGTTTTTTTCATAATGATCACTTAAAACAGAGAGAAACAATTTTTTTTTTTTTTCTTTTCCATTTTGCAATACAGCACTCTATAATCACTATATCATATGATGAAATACAAATAATTCCTCAAAAAATGTATTATCATATGCATGGTACTAACTCAGTCTGCTTCAGTCTATTTCTTCTCTTTACTCCCCAAAGTGGAATAATGTATTAATAATCAATAATGTATACTAATGTGTACTGTGTAGACTTACTCTGTTTAATTCCCTGATACATTTATCAATGGCTTTGACTAATATTTCTACTTTTTGCATTCTGAATGACAGGTGATTTTTATTCTCCAAAATATTTATTCATTATAGGAACAAACCTTTTCTTCTCTAGTGCTGGGTCAAGCTTTGAAGTTCTTCTGTGGACACCTTTGCTGGCCACGGAAATTTTATTGCACAAACTAAAACATAGAATCATAGAATCGTTTTGGTTGGAGAAGACTTTCAAGATCATAAAATCCAATCATTAACCTAACACTGCCAAGTTCACCACTAAACTATGTTCCAAATAACCTCATCTGCACATCTTTTAAACACCTCCAGGCATGGTGACTCAACTAGTCCCCTGGGCAGCCTGTTCCAATACCTGACAATGTGAAGAAATTGTTCCTAATATCCAGTCTAAATCTCCCCTGGCACAATCTGAGGCCATTTCCTCTTGTCCTATCACCTGTTACCTGGAAAAAGAGATAAACACCCTCCATGCTACAACCTCCTTTCAGGTAGTTGCAGAGAGCAATAAGTTCTCCCCTCAGCCTCCGTTTCTCTAGGGTAAACAACTCCAGTTCCCTCAGCTGCTCCTCGTAAGACTTGTGCTCTAGAGCCTTCACTGGCTTCATTGTTATTCTTTGGACACGTTCCATCATCTCAATGTCTTTCTTGTAGTGAGGGGCCCAAAACTGAACACAGGATTCAAGGTGCAGCTTCACCAGTGCTGAGTATATCTAGTCCTGCTGGTCACATGAGTTCTGACAGAAGCCAGGGTGCTATTGGCTATTTTGGCCACCTGGGCACATTACTGGCTCATGTTCAGCTGATGTCAACCAACACCCCCATGTCCTTTTTCACCTACCAGTTTTCTAGCCACTCATCCCCAAGTCAGTAGCATTGCATGGGTTTGCTGTGACCCAAGTGAAGGACTCAGCAGTTGGCCTTGTGGAACCTCATATGATTAGACTCAGCCCAATGATCCAGCAGGTCCAGATCCCTCTGTATGGCCTTCCTACCCTCCAGCAGATCAACACTCCTGCCCAATTTGGTGTTGTCTGCAAACTTAGTGAGGGTGCACCTGATCCCCTTGTCCAGATAATTGATAAAGATATTAAACAGAAGTAATAAGAACTGTATTTTTTGCATGCAGTGTATTCAGCAGCAGAAGTTATTTCACATATTATTATATCAAAGAAACTATTGATTGGCAACTATTAGTAATAACTGATCTCTTAATTTCTGAAAACATGAAAGAAAAAAAATTGTTTTACAAAAATCACAGCTGAATCTGTGAGGTGCATATATCCTTTCTCCATGACCAGATTTGTCACAGGTTAGCAAGATTTTCAATCGCTTCTTTTTCCAGAATGGGTGTTCTGATAAAATTCCCAGTGTTGTTTATCAAGTTAAATATAGACTAGATGTGATGCAGAAAAGTGGGATATAGCTTTTTGAACTCAAATGTAACTTGTGGTGTTTGGAAAAAATGTTTTGTTTTTCTGACTGTTTGAAAAACTCAAGATACCTGAACTGTGGAGTATAAAGGTGAGACAAATCTCACAACTAAGCTTAGATATATTAATTAATGAAAGAAATATTGGTACCAGTGTTGATGTTTTTGTAAGTTGTAAACAAATAGCCTAATTTCATCAAAATATTTTATTATAGCCTTTGTCCCCATTGTAGATACATCAAAACAAGAGTTTAACTTAAATCAAGGCTTAGATTAAAAAACAACAACAACAAATACACCAAACCAAAACCAAACCAAAATAGAAAACAAAACGACAAACCCCAAACCAAACCAAAAGAACAAACAAACAACAAAAACTCTCTATTGACTGGAGCAAGGTTTGTATGAAGAAGATAACTAAAGGTGACCCTGGAGTCTTGAGGGCTCTGTGCTGAACTAGAAGTGGTATCAGGTGCTTGTGGTCACTTAAAAAGAGGAAAGGTATGATCAATATGGATATCCACACAGGGTCAACCAGGGCGCACTCTGGACACTAGTTATTGGTAGAGTGCTCCTATTGTAGCATTCTGCTGAGGAAAAGAGAGTATTTCACATGAAAGCATATCATTGCAAAAACAAGCCTTCAGTATTCAGTGTAAAACAGACACATTTCAGCAATCAGAAAAAGGTTCTAATTTTCACATATTGAGTCTCAACTCTTTCAATAACACGCACAGAATTTACTGCAATATTTCTGTTCTCACAAATAATTTTTCTACTTTTTTTTTTCTTCAAAATATTTTTCACACCTTTCTTCTTCTACATTTGATTAATTTTACTTCTACATAACTTCTGCATATTTTTTCCTGTGCATGTATTTGCTTTGTTGTATATGTTTCTCTGGACTTTGTTTGTTTGTTTGTCATATTGAAAGATTCAGTAGTAAAGCAAAAATCTATTACCAAGAAAGCCAACTGTCTTTGGGGAATGTTCCTCCTGATTTCCCACCTAATATCCATAACAGAATAGATAACAATTAAGGTATTAGGTTATTAGACAATAACTTTTTCATTTGGAAAGGCTGAAATCACTCTAAAATCATCCTCTCCTCATGGAAAATCTGTTGAGGAACTAAAACTCTTTTTGAATGGAGTTTTGCAGTTAATATGGGTCATGGTTTATTTGCAGAGAGAGGATTTCATGCCCCAGACTGTAAAGTCATAAAATACTAAATACCCTTTGGCAAAGCATAGAATTTATCATTCATCTAGTTCATGCCTGACTGGCTATTTAAACACATTTTTTAGGAAATTTTTGTCCAGTTTTGTGGTACTACCTGTTTTGTCAGTAGTATGTTGGTAACCATTGTCACCTTTCTTCAGGGCATCCAAAAACAAGTAAACAGTGCTATTTTTTTGAGAGAAGTTTTACCTTGGTGTTAGGAAAAACATGATTATGACATAACCATCCTTCAGAGGTCATAATAAGAAACACTGGATAAAGCCCAGTTGAAGTAAGTCTGCAGAAGCTCACCCAGCTTCCTTTCCAGAGCCCTTTTTCTTCCTGAGTGACAATGGTATTGGTCTCTTCCTCTTAACTTATGCAGTAGAAATGCTGTTGCTTCTATGTGTGTGTCCAGACCACTGTCTGATGTCTTTTTCAGTAAGTTACTGCACAGAAGAGGCTTTTATAAGGTGTGTACATGTGACTATGTGACTTCAGTGCTTTTTAAAATTCTTGAAAGGTTCAGATAAACAGTAGGAAACAAGGTATATACATTCTATGTCCTCTGCAATTATGCCGGCTTAACTTACCTACTGAAACTCATTAGACATAATATGGTCTGGCCAGAGCTCAAGGCAATATTCTTTCTCTTATCACTTCTAAGATAATAATCTCATTTCAAACCCCCTTGGTCCTTTACTGTAAAAAGCACTTTCAGAAAACTTGTACTGTATCAGTGATGTGTTCCAAGGTTGCTCTGAGAGTTTTTAAATCTGTTCTAAGGAGTAGGGCTGAGAGTTTAGGAAAACTAGATCAGTGGTCAAGCTCTCTTCCTACATGGTCTCGTAAGCTGACATGTTTATTCACTTCCAGCAATAATGCAGTGAAGGTGTATTGCCTGACATCCCAATGTCAGAAGAATCTCTCTGGTCTAACTGTTCCTTCCCTGCCAGCAGGATGATATTTTATTGAAACACAGGCCTTGTAATGTATCACAACAAAACACCCCTGCAACTTCCTCTCTTGCTATCTAGCTGATGCTTTGTTGTCTAAATTGTTATAAAAATAATTCATTTTGAAGCATGATTATTACCAGTATTTGGTCACATCAGCTGTTACACAGAGATTCAGACAGTGCTTGCCAAAAAATATTGCTATATTGGCATAGAACAATGCTTGCATGGGGAATGAAATATCTCAGACAGGATGGCTGGTTGTGGACCAGATGGCCATGGAAGTCTCTACAGCAAGGGTCTTCACCTGGATCAGGTGATACTCCCCAAACTGTTTTCTGAGCAGTTCTTAGAACTTTTCTGAGCTGTGGTCCTGCATGACCACTCCAGTACGTGCATGATTCATCTCTATTAGGAACTATAAATTACATACAAAACATCTAACTATCTTAATGATGTACAAAATGCTGTTCTGTGTGATCACTTCTACATCTGCATGAATAGTTTTCATTGAATAATCACAAGTGTCTTTTCGAGGTACAACTTGGTCAATTCTGCAGAAGACACCTGGGGAGTCTCTTTGTCTGATGTAAGAGATGTATCCTTTGGGATATGTATTAGCAGCATACAGATAAATCATCTACCTGCTCCATTAAGTCAGATGTATCCTTTTATCTACTGTTTTTTATACAACCTTGTTATTGTTTTTGTTTCTTTTTGATTTTCATTAGTTAGAATTTTAATACTAGAGGCTCTTCAGACTGATTATGCTGTGGACACCTTAGGATGTCGATCATCTCCTCAGGCAGCCTGGTGTATACCAGGGAGCCAAGAGGAAATACCTTGATTGTAAAGTTATCCCGATTATTTTCAAATAATTGCAAGAAAATAAAGCACTGAACTGATACTCTCAAATGCAAAACAGCAATCTTATTGTTTTACTGATTTGCAAAGACGCTGTATTTCTAGTTGAAGTCTTACAATTGTGTTTTTTCATTATTTCCAGGTACATCTTTATTTCTCTTCAGTGTCATTTTGTCTTTTATATTAGATACTCAACCATTCTCTGAAAATGTAAATACCATTCACTAAGTTTAAAAACCTATTCAAATTCGATACTTTTTCTGCAAATTTCACATCTTAAAATAAGTGTAAGAAATATAAACCAATCTGGTTATTAATAGGATTTTATTTTATACTCGATGTGGTTTTGGATTTTGGATCTCAACTATGAACCAGAGATGGGATTGTATGCTATATTTTTTCCTTCTATTTTCTCCAAAGTTTACCAAACCCCAGTGTTAGTCAAGATTTCTAGGTCTTTCAACTCAACTCTTGTCCCTGACTGTAGATGACCCAAATCAGACTGGAAAGTAGGTTGTAGGATTTTGGACACAAACTATGTGTATGTTCTTGGCTTTTAGAATCCAGCTGTATGTTGTTTTCTGAAAAAGTTTTATTTCAAAGGGTAGTGTTCACCAAAGATTCATCCATTTAACGTCTTTGTCAGCAACTTGGACAGCTGGCTTGAGCACACCCTCACGTTTGCTGTCGACACCAAGCTGTGTGGTGCGGTTGACATGCTGGAGGGAAGGGATGCTATCCAGAGGGACCTTGACAGGCTTGAGAGGTGGGCCCGTGCAGACCTCATGAAGTTCAGCAAGGCCATGTGCAAGGTCCTGCACATGGTCCCAAGAACAAATACAGGCTGGGTGGAGAATGGAATGAGAGCAGCCCTGAGGAGAAGGGCTTAGGGGTGATGGTTGATGAGAAGCTCAACATGAGCCGGCAATGTGTGGTTGCAGCCCAGAAGGTTGACCATACCCTGGGCTGCATCAAAAAAAGAGTGACCAGCAGGTTGAAGATGGTGATTCTGCTCCTCTACTCCGCTCCCATGGGACTCCATCTGGAGTACTGCATCCAGCTCTGGAGCATCCAACATAAGACGACATGGACCTGTTGGAAAGGATCCAGAGGAGGGCCATGAAAATGATCAGATGGAAGAAACACCTCTTCTTTGAAGACAGGCTGAGAGACTAAAGATTTTTTAGCCTGGAGAAGAGAATGATCTGGGGACAGCAGCCTTCCGGCACCTAAAGAGGACCTATAAGAAAGCTGAAGAGGGACTTTTTACAAGGGCATACAGTGATAGGACAAGGGGAAATGGATCCTGAGATTATATATACAGAAGAAATTAGGGAGGTAGTGGAACAGGTTGCCCAGAGAAGTTATGGATGCCCTGTCACTGGAAGTGTTCAAGGTCAGGTTGAATGGGGCTTTAAGTAACCTGGTCTAGTGCAAGTTGTCCCTGCTGTCCCATGCAGAGGGCTTGGAACAAGATGATCTCTAATCTCCTTTTTAATACAAAGCATTCTATAATTCTATGATCTTACAGTGAGGCATCCTCACAGCAACACAGATCAATGACCTGCCAGTTTTCTGACTTGGATGACTTTCAGTGTGATGTATATTAAAAGACATCTATAATTTCCCAATATGTACCTGTGGAGAACAAGCTGAGGTTTTCAAATGGGTAGAAGAGTTATAAAATATTATTGTCAAGAATAATTTGATTCTATTTATTTATTTGCAATTGGGGCTTAGTCTCTGAATGTTTTCATTATAAAACAAAATCTAAAAATTAATGGAAAGGCGGTATGTGTAAGTCAACTATTCCCACACTTGCTATTCACTTTCATTTTCTCAGTTGTTGTTTTTTATATATTATTTTAAATCTCTTCCTTTTGTAATACATTGACCTGTTTATATTGATGACAGACTAACTGGAGAGGAAAGTCAGTCATGCTATGAATGTCTGGAGCTGTTGACTGAGTATTGCATCAGAGGAGTGGCATGAACTGGATCACTTCACTGTAACATTTTCGCGTGGATGACACTGATTTCACCTGTAGTGGGAATCAATATTGACTAGAAAAAATAAAACAATCAAGACTGAATTTTTTTTTTTTTTTTTTTCCCCAGTGAAAATACCTCATGTTTCCCAACTTAGGAAGCTTTATTTAATTTTGCTCCAAAACAACCCGATCACTAGGTTGTTCACATTTGTACATAAACCAGTTCCTCCTCATGGGGTCTCTTTCATGTGATAGAGGTACTTGAATCCTAAATGTACATTTGTGCCACAATAACATGATGTTGCCATGGCATTGGTCATACAGTCTTCATTGTTACTGTACAGTTAACTTGCCAGTTCACATAATACCTTGCTAATCTCTGTGAAGTAATGGCTAGATCCAAAGGGAAGTGATATAAAATGGCGATCTCTTGGCCTTTGTCTCTAATATTTGACAGATCAGGCCTTAATAAAATCAAAGGCTGATATTCACCTTTGTAGCCACTGACTCAGGTGTGTATTTAGCATGAGAAGCACTTAGAGTATGATAGCATAACAGATTATAAGAGGGTGACAGATTTATACCAATCAGTATATAATTTGTTTTTTTTTTTTCTTAATTCAGGACCTCAGAATAAAGAGTGAACTATCTTCTTTTTATTTAAACTGTAGAAGAGTTGAGAAATGGATTGTGGTACAAATAATGATTCTAGTAATATCATATAACAGTGCTTAAAGGCAACTGCTAATGTTAACAAATAATAATAATATATTATGTCTTTACTGTAGTAACATTGTGGTTTTCCACCGAAATAATGATAAATGGAAGCATCCTATTCTTTTTTGAAATGAAGAAATGTGTAGCAATAGGATTCATATGTTAAAATATAGTTGCAGACGGAAAAGGAAGTGTTACCCAAAGTCACAGATTGTAGGTTCATGTGAAAAGGGGCTTGAGTTAGGGTATGAGAAAACCCAAAAATCAGAATGCTTTGGGGGTCTCACATGAAGGTCAGATGCACTGAGTGTGTAATAAGTGGGAGGCAATGCAGCAGCCATTATCTTCCTTCTGAAAAGAGAGCAGCTCACTGACCTGGCATGCTGATAAATGGAGAGGAAAACTCTGCACTGAGATGTAAATTCCCCACACAGGTCCCTCATGAATATCTTGTCTCCAGAATTCAAGCCAGTGACCTGGAAAACAAGGTTTCTCCCCAATCAAAATGACAGGCAGAGATGGTTTCCTGTTAGGAAGACTACTAGGTGTGTAAAAAAATTATGATTTCTGAGGAGAAAAAAATGAGATGTCACACAGAGCAAAATATTACTTTCAAATGGTCCTCTGCAGCTCCTTTGAATGGCAGCTGTTAAGAATTCAATTGTGTGTATGACACACTGCAATGCAGGATGGAAGTTCTGTTGGGGAGCAAATATGAATAGAAATTTTCAATTCAAATACTCATTTGAGAATATTTGAATATCTGTCATTCTTTATAGCTTAAAGGTTAATTCTTGAAAAGAATTTCCATTAGTAACACAAATTGTAACCTTGTCAAATCCTCTTATGTAATGCATCAACGCTGAAAGACATACTCTGCAAAACTGTACTATTAAATACATAACCTTGGTTCATAGTGAATTTATACTTTTAGCAGTTTCCTTGATTTGTCAGTTATTTGTTTAAGACTTTATGGTTTTGTATATGTACTTGTGTCAGCATGCTGAGAACATTTAGAAAATGTTAGTATACTCTTTTTGCATATTTATGTTCTGTTGCATTGTAATTAAGAAAATTGTATTATGCCATTGCCCTCACACAAGACAGGTGCTGTCTAAGAAATCCTCTTCCATATGAGAGGTGTCTTGTCTAGTTCTGTGCAGCTATGCCTACTCTCCATGTTTATATTTCTTTAGTTCTGATTTCTTGTAAAGGGAAAAAGCAGTTATGATTATTCTTTCTGGATGACAATTTACCTCTTAATTCATCAACAGTCCTGAAGCAGACCTATATGTATATTTTGATTAATACTGTAAAGTTTGTTATTGGAAGTTGCTCAGATTTGTTGCATGAACTGTATGCATGGTGAACATAATCTTTAATTTAACCATGAACATGGAGACTGACAGTCTAAAGGAACTGTGGTTCTCCAATGATCACTTTTTTTTTTTTTTTTAATTTAAAAATACAGTAGTTAATTGTATAAATTAAGTTTTTACTAGTGTGGTTAGGTAGTTTTGGGTGTGAACACTTCAGACAAAGTAATTAAAAGTTTTGCAGAATTATGAAATAGTTAGCTATTTATCATTATAATAAAATATGTTTTCAAAAATATTTGAGCCCATTGTATGGTGAATTAAGATGGTTAAGTTTGCACTTCGCCATGATCTCTCCCTGCATTTCATTCTGAGTTGTACCATGCACTCATCCAATGTTCACTCTGTTTCTGCTGCCTAGTACAATCTTTGTTAAAAGACAGCAGGGTTTAAATTTGCACACAGAGCTCAGGCAGAATGAATATGTTAATAAGCTCCAACCTCAGGTTGCACACTCAAATTACTATCAATTGTGCATCCAATTTTTCCAGGCTATTTGTTCTGAAAATGAGTACTAAATTATGCATTCAATGTAGTGTCATGTATGAGTACAAAAGATGAACTTGCTCAAATATTTCCAAATGGGAATATTTGTATGTGCAAATATGATGCAATTCAATTATTTGAATTTGAAAACAGAGAGACAAAAATCTTAATGTATCGGACAGGGGAATAAAATGCTCCAGAGACATGCAACTGAGCCTGTGACCTATCGAGTATGTATGTATTTCAGTTATTGGGCATCAGTCATCAGCACGACCTTTAAAATCCCTTAGGCTGGACAAAGCCCTAAATAACAGTAGAAAACCATTAGAAAAACATTATTGTGAGCTGGCCTAGTAAGGGATACATTCGTTCTTAAGAATCTGTATTGATCACAGCAGCTGCTCATCCTTTTGCCAAAGGCTGTCTGCACATTCAGGCAGATTTGGTAGGAGAATGCACTTGGGTCACTATTTCAGTATTGCCTGATACTGAAAGAAGTTAAAATTTATCCAAGAAAAAGACCGTACATGCAGGAAGTGTATCCACTCTGTTGGTTTGGCTCAGCTCTTTCACAGCCTTGGTTTCCTAATCCAATTGTTCAACTGTGTCAGTTCATTTTTCAGAGTAGCAGATATGGCATAAGACAAACTGACACGCAACAGGAATATAGGGTGCATTTGATAGTATGTGTTTTCAGTAGTTTATGACCCACACATATTCTTTGTGTTTGTAGCTCTACACTTTTTTCACACTACAGCTGCCAACCCTATATGTTCTCTGTGAAGGAAGTTTCTTTTCCCTAGGATTCCTGTAGTGGAGACTCAGGCATGGATTCCAGAAATTCTTCTAAAATGATTTATTTGCAAGGTACGACATAGAGCAGCTCGAGCTCAGTGACTCCTGAAGAGGGACCCTCAGCAAAAAAAATTTGGACAATAATATCCCCACAGTCCAAGCCCCCACTCTTTGTGTCACTCCAGACCAACTGCAAAATTAGAGTCAGGGGTTTCTCCATTCTTCATTGGATCTCTTAATTTTCATCAGGTGGGACATCAATCAAAGTCCCGACTTTTCATTGCAATTTTGCACCTGCAGCTAGAGAAAAGTATGTTCTTAACAACTCAAAGCATTCTGCTGTTTTGTCTTCTTTTAGACACCATTCTATTCCTCTACCCATCGCCACGGATGCAGCTCCCCTTATCTAGTAGCTTGAACCACTCTGGAGCCCTTTTTACTTAATGAAGCAAAAAGCTGAAAACTTCACAGCTTGCAGAAGTTATGCTAGGCAAACTTATTTATGTTAAGTGAATTCTTTATAAGCAGTTTCTAAAGAAGTTCTGTAAGAAGCAGTATACCAAATAATTCATAAACTAAGGCAGTCTGTTTGCTAACACTGTCCCATGGACCATAAGGCACACTCCAGTACCATCTGTATTGTTCTAAGACACTGAAGCTTTGAAGAAACTCTCCCAAAGTAAACCACACAGCATAACAACAAAATCCAACTACATATATAATGTCTATAGACATGCTTACGTGTTTACGAACTTGATAACTACATCCTTATTATAGTTGAAATACATAAGTGAAAGATATTGAATTGGACCTGCAATAGCTTTCATGTCAATTATCAGTTGACTTCTACAGAAAGTTTCAGGGAGTTAACCCAAAAAATGGCACCAGGAATAATATTTAATTGTGATTGAGAAGTGAGAGACTGACAGACTTACCTTTCAGTCTCTAGAGGTTTTGAACATAGAATCATAGAATGCCCTGAGTTGGAAGAGACCCACAAGGACTGTCGAGTCCAACTCCTGTCCCTACATATGACAAGCCCACAGTTCACACCATGTGTCTGAGGGTGTTGTCCAGTCTCTTCTTGAACACTGTCAGGCTTGGGGCTGTGACACCTCCCTGGGGAGCCTGTTCCAGTGCTCCACCACCCTCTGGGGCAAGAACCTTCTCCTAATGTCCAACCTAAACCTCCCCTGGCACATCCTCCTGCCATTCTCTTGGGTTCTGTCATTGGTCACTGAAAAGAAGAGTTCGGCACCTGCCCCTCCTCCTCCCCTTGTGAGGAAGCTGTAGACTGTGATCAGGTCTCCCCTCATTCTCATCTTCTCCAGGCTGAACAACCCAAATTACTTTAGTTGCTCCTCATATGGCTTCCCACCTAAAACCTTTACCAACTTTGTGGCCAACTTCTGGACACTCTCCAGTAGCTTTATATCCTTTTTATTCTGTGGTGTCCAGAACTGCACACAGTGCTCCAGGCGAAGCCGCACCAGTGCAGAGCAGAGCGGGACAATCACCTCCCTCACCTGGGTGGCCATGCTGTGCTTGATGCACTCCAGGACCCCAGCCCTCTTGGCTGCCAGGGCACACTGTTGGCTTCCCTTGCTCAACTAGGTGGGCAACCTTGTCATAGAACAAAATCAAGTTTGTTAAGCAAGACTTTTCCCTCATGAGCCCAGGCTGGCTGGAACCCATGACCTCGTTGTTGTTCAGGTGTTTTTCAATAACTGCCAGAACATCTTTTCCATGATTTTGTCAGGCACAGAAGTAAGGCTGACCGGATTGTAGTTTCCAGGGTCATCCCTGTTGCCCTTCTTGAAGACTGTGACACCATTTGGAGTTTCCAGTTGACTGTGACCTCTTCAGATTCCCAGGAACACTGAAATATCATGGAAAGAGGTCTTGCTATGATGTCAGTCAGCTCTTTAAGCAACCTTGGATGAATCCCATCAGGCCCCATCGACTTGTAGGGATCTAGCTGAAGTAGAAAATCCTGTACAAGTTCCGGGTTGAATGGGAGTTTATTGTTCTCACAGCCATGGTTTTCTAGCCCAGGGTTATGGGGGCCCCCAAGTCCGTCATCAGTGTTGAAGACTGAGGTGAAGAAAGTATTAAAGGTCTCAGCTTCGTCTATGTCTCTGTTTATAAGGTGACTATGCTCATCAAGTAATGAGCCAATGTTATTTTTAGTTTCTCTTTTGCCATTAATGTATTTTTAAAAGCCTTTTTAATTGTTTTTCACAGTACTGGCCAACTTCAATTCTAATTGAGCTTTGGGAGTTCAAATTTCCTTCCCACAATGGCAAGCAACATCTCTGTAGTCCTTCCATGTTGCCTGACTTTGCTTCCACTGACCATGTAATTTATTTTTTCTCTGTACTTCAAGAAGAAGATCCCTGCTCAACCAAGCAGACTTTTTGCCTCACCTGCTAGATTTTCATCATTTTTGAATTACATGGTCCTGTGCTTTTAGGAGGTGGTATTTAAAAGATGGCCAACACTGGTGGACCCCAATGCCTTCAAAAGCTTTATTTCCAGGGAATCTTACTAAGTAGTTCTCTAAGCAGCCTGAAGTCTGCTCTCCTCATATCTTGTGTTAAAGTCTTGCTGGCAGTTTCCTCCTATTAGCAAAGAGTTTGAAGCTGACTGCTTTGTGGTTGCTGTGGCCAAGGAAGCCACCAGTCGTCACTTCTCCCACGAGACCCTCTATGTTAGTGAAAATCAGTTCTAGGAAGGGACCTCTCCTGGTCAGTTCCCTTAGTACCTGCACCAAGAAGTTATCATCCAGATGCTTTAGAAATCTTCTGGATCTGTTGGTGCAAGCTCTGTGATATTCCCTGTTGACACCTGGTGAGCTGAAGTCCCGCATAAGGACAAGGGTGGATGGAGGCTTTGCTTAGTTCCTTAAAGAAAATGTGATGAGTGTTTTCATCCTTGCTGAGTGGCGTATAGTAGAAACATTAGCATTATTTGTCTGACCCTTAATTCTTACCCAGAGGCTCTCAACTTTGCTGTCACCAGCTGCCAGTTCCACGCACTCCAGCCCCTCCACTACATACAGTGCCACCCCCCCACCTCCTACCCTGCCTATCCCTTCTGAATAGCCTGTAGCCATCCATCATGGCACACCAATCACAGGATTCATCCCACCAGGTTTCGCTAATGCCAGTTATATCATAATCTCACAATGCTCAGAAAGAGCTCCAGAGAAAATTTTAAATATGTCACGCAAAACTCATTCTATCTAGGTTCACATTAGTGTATCCTAAAATGAATATATCATGCTGCATGCATTAGTGTTGAAGCACTTCAAGTGTGGTTGATTGTGCCCTTCACATTGTGCCACAGGCTGAGAAATCTCACTGCCAGGCACCTCCTCAAGCTTTGCTGTGCCATCCCATTGCTCATCACTGACCTGCCTGCTATCGTCCCCTTCTCCCTTCCAATTTAGTTTAAAGCCTTTGCTAGTCCCTGAGCAAACACCTTTTTCAGCTTCTGTGAGAGATGCATCAGTGTGTTAGGAGAACTGACTATCCCACGGTCAAAAGGCCTTAAGTGCCACAGATGACACCAGGCATGTACACATGCGTTTATTTGCTGGCCTGCCTGTTCCATTCTATATTCCTGCCTGCTGCTGAAAGGATACAAGAGAAAACCTCTTGAGCTCCTGAGCCACTGACCAATCACCCCAAAGCTCTGAAGTCCCTTTTGATTTGCTTAATACTGCTGTTTCCTATGTCTTCCCTGTCAATATTAAAAAGCAATAGTGGATAATAGTCAGAGAATCTCACCAATCTGGGGAGTTGAGCCACTTCTCTTACCCTGGCCTCAAGGAGGCAGCACACAGTTTGCTGTGGGTTGGGTTAGGATATCAGGCCCTCTCTGCCCTTCAGAAGGGAGTCACCTATGACAATTACCCTTCTTTTTCTCTTTACATGTGAGGCTTTAATGGGTTTTCTGGGTTTCATGTGGGCCATGGGCTGCTTAGAGGACCTCTCCTTCCCAGAGGGTCTTCATCAGCAGTATCAGCTGCTTGCCTATACAACTTCAGGGCGCTATACCTGTTGTATACAGGCACCTGGGAATGTGGGGCAGGCTGAGGGTGTGTTCACCTGCTGCTCTGAGCAGTAACTCATTTCCGTTCTCCCTCATCTTCTGGGTTGCCCTTCACAGCCTGATGGCAAGAGGGTAGGGGGTCCTTTGTCTCTGGAGCCATGGTTGGTTTCTGCTCTTGCATCAGGGATGGTAGACTGTGAGTCCACCAGTCAATCTCCTTTTCTGACTCTCTGATTCTCCTCAGCCTGGACACCTCCTCTTGAAGCTCTCTCACTAGGCTGAGCAGTTCCTTCACTTGGACACATAGCCCACCAGTGAGCTCGCTACTGCCATCAGTCACTGAGAAGAAATTTGGGCACACTCTGTAGCCTGGTACCTGGACAGCTGCATCTTCCCTTCTGAGCTCAGTTTGGGTGGCTGCATCAGTTCTCACAGACAGAAGTACTGTGAGGGACGCTGAAGGCACTGCTCCTCTCCAAGTGGATACCATGCCTCCTGCTGGAATACAAGCTTACAGAAAAGCACTCACAATGAAATAACCTTGAGAACACTTACTCAACAGAACTACTCTGTATTTTTTACCTCACAAGAAAACTACCTTCAGTCTCATTTATTACTAAACCAATATTCTCTTGCCTTAAAAATATGTAAGAATCCTGGTTATTTGAACACATCTATTTGACTTAGAAACTGAAAGGCCAGATTCAAAAGTGAATGTTTATTGGATTGTGAATAAAATGCTTGTGGATGATGCAGAAAAGATAGCCCTTTCTCCCACAGTTGTGACTATAGATCACTAGGTCCAGTAAAATTTTAAAGTGAATACACTGCAAATAGCTCTTTCAGTATAATTAAATTACAATCTCATTTTTAAAATTCAGATATAGCAACTCCTGTCTGTATTCTTCTTATCTTTCTCATTTAAAAGGTCTAAGGCAGGAAGCACCCACAGAATGCTCTTGGAAAAAGGTTTAATGGGACTTCTTCTGTCTGTGGTCTCACCTGCAGACGTGCTGGAATGCACAGCCCTGTGCCTCTCTCCATGTTCCTCTAAACACTTCTAATTTGAAGCATTAA
This sequence comes from Streptopelia decaocto, assembly GCF_964273445.1. Taxonomy (NCBI): domain Eukaryota; kingdom Metazoa; phylum Chordata; class Aves; order Columbiformes; family Columbidae; genus Streptopelia; species Streptopelia decaocto. Next base: position 57,025,804 of record NC_138657.1, read on the forward strand.
CATAAAGAAATGCTTATCAGTTTTTGGTTGTTTTCATAATATGAAAGCAACCACTCCAGATGAAATCTTTGGTCCATACACAACCATTCATTTTAGGATACACTGTGAACCTAGATAGAATGAGTTTTGCGTGACATATTTAAAATTTTCTCTGGAGCTCTTTCTGAGCATTGTGAGATTATGATGGTAAATCTCTTCAAAGATCATAGCCAGCAGTTTGATAAGAATGGTCTAATGGACTGAAATCCGACCATGTGTATGCTTATGGAATAAGATATTGAAAACATTTTAAAAATTAGGAGATTATTGAATATTTCTCATATAAAGTTTTATTTCAGAGATAACTAACTACAGGTTGTCGAAAACATTGTATACGAAGCTATATAGGAAACACGATCTTCTTATCTTGTGTTTAATGGGTTACACTTATTTATTGTAGTACTTATTATAACTATATATAATAACTATAATTCTATTCAGTTGACAATTTCCAAAATAAGACCAAAGTCAGTTTTGTGATACATGTACATATTTAATGTAAACTTAAAATAGCAGTAAATAAATAAGTACAAGCTTATGGTTTTGTCTCTTAAAGAGTCATGGGAAAAAACTTCGCAAAAATAATGCTGCAGGGTAAGAGTTCTGATTTGTATAAAGAGGGCATAATTAATAAATAAAGTAGATTGATAACAATCTCACCATAGAGATCTTAGATTCAGAAAATAATGTAGAAAAAAAATTCTAAAGCATGGTGTGTTTGCAGTTTAATTAATAATTAGCAGTCAGGATTGCTCCTGGTTCTGCTAGTTTTAATTTCAAGTTCACATCCAGGTAAGTTTGCTTGGGGACTAGCATGTAACATGACCATTGCATTGTATTGACCCGTGTTGGTTCGTATGTTTAATTAAATGAACTCAATGCTCTTCACTACTTTGATGTCATTTGTTTTTCTACATTCGCTGCAATAATTTTTCAGTTTAAAAGTATTTGCAATGTCCTTCAACATTAATAATGGACTTGTGAACTTCATACTAGCAACCTACCGTAACAGCAAACTGAAAATGATAGAAAAAGTCCTTCCAGTTGATATAACAAATATTTATGGGACTGAGCTACTTCAAAGGAGAAGAATATAATACACTTATTTCTTGGTGGTTTGAATGCACCAGACACACTGAAGATGAGAAGGGCTTATTTTCAATATGAAATGTACTAAAGCATCTAGTTTTTGCCAATGTGCATACACAATTTGCAGTGCAACAAAAACTCAGGTTGCTACAGCACAGCTCTGACCAGTTAACCCTACAGTATATGAAGTGACTAGGGGATGCCCCGAGGAATGCTTTTATTTTCTCAGCCTTTACTACAACTTTGACATTGCTGTGGATAAACCCTCTTCGAAGGAGGTTTTGGCCTTTGAGGAGAAGCACTGGGAACTCAAGATGACGATGATTTGAGTGACTTGGGAATTTTTGCTTTCATAAGGACTTTGCTGCATTATATCATCTGTTAGACACACTTGTTCTACTGGGACAGAGAACTTGGGAAAGGGTACCAGGGAAATTCTCAGACAGTGGAAAATTTTCTTGACTGAAATCAAGTCTCCTGTGGGATTTCCCATTTTTGAAACACAGTCCTGTGCAGTGACAGATGGAGGGGCCACGGTTTTGACAAGAAACCTGCCCAAGCAAGTGCATTAAAAAGAGAAATCTAGTCCTGAATACAGTTACCAGCCCCCCATCCAGTGCTGTCAGCTTCCTGCCACCTGCTAGGTACTTTAGCATTGCATTTCTTCCTCAATGGAGCTGCCTGACATAGACTCATCAATCATCCAATTCTTTTTACAGTTTCTGCATACCTTTCATTTTTTATTCGTATTTCACTTCTATCTGATTTTAAAAGCATGATTCTTCTATCTAAACCCAAGACATTTATTTTATTTTTTGTTTGTACTAAGCATGAGCATCAAACAGTATGAGAGGTTCAGACCAGATCAATGATCACAGAGTTCGAGGCTTCTGTTCTCCCTTGTGATGGGTCAAGAAGAATGACAAAATTCTGATGCAATATTAATATAATTTACAGTTGCTTTAATGATGTTGTAACAGATTGTGTTTAGTAGTATAAAAAAATTGAGGTAATGCAAAACTTTCCCTGTTATAACTCTTTCCATGTCATATAGGAAAAAGGCAAATTAATGCTTGTTTGTTTGTTTGTTTGTTTTTTCCAAGACTAAAAAAGTATTTTGAGACTGATTAAATCAGTCATAGAATCATGGAATCATAGAATAGTTTGGATTGGAAGTGACCTTCATAGGTCATCTAGTCCAACCCCCCCTGCAACAAGCAGGGACCTCTTCAACTAGGTCAGGTTGCTCAGAGCAACTAAGTCAGGTTGCTCAGGTTGCTCGGAGCCCCATCCAGCTTGGTCTTGGATGTCTCCAGGGATGGGGCATCTACCACCCCTCTAGGAAAACTGGGCCAATGTTTCACCACCCTCATAAAAAATTTCTTTCTCATGTCTAGCCTGAATCTCCACTCATATAGTTTAAAACCATTACCCCTTGTCCTATTGCAACAGGAACTTCTGAAAAGTCTGTCCCCATCCTTCTTACAAGCTCCTTTGAAGTACTGAAATACTGCAATAAGGTCTCCATGAAACCTTCTCTTCTCCAGGCTGAATAACTTCAGCTCTCTCAGCCTGGCCTCATATCAGTCATGTTTGATCCTTCTCATCTCTTCTCTCCTCCTCTAGCCTGTCCAACAAGTCCATGTCTTTCCTGTGCTGAGGACTCCAGAGCTGGATGCAGGACTTCAGGTGGGGTCTCACCAGAGCAGAGAAGGGAGGCAGAATCACCTCCGTCATACTGTTGGCAATGGTCCTTTGGATGGAGCCCAGGATACAATTTGCTTTCTGGGCTGTGAGCATACTTTGCCAGGTCATGTCCAGCTTTTCATCCACTAGTACCCCCAAGTCCTTCTCTGCAGGGCTGCTCTGAATCCCTTCATCCCCCAGCCTGTATTGTTACTGGGGGTTGCCCCAACCCAGATGCAACACCTTGCACTTGGCCTTGTTGAAACTAATGCATAGGCCCATTTCTTGAGCTTGTCCCGGTCCCTCTGGATGGCATCATATCTCTCAGGCATGTCAACTGCATCACTCACTTTTCTGAAGGTGCACTCAGTCCCACTGTCTTTGCCATCTATGCTGCTATATTTACAATTCTATATACTGATGCTATAGTACCTGTGGTCAACATAAATGACATTGTAGTAGATCTCTGGTTAAGTTTAAATTAAGGGAAGTTCTGAAATACTAAAAATTGGTTTATTTGACTAGGACATACTTCCTACTTCAAAAATTCATAATCAGCTAAGAGTATAACAAATGAAGGAAAACTGAAATCTCGAAAATACCCTCACAGTAATGCTTCTGATATTTGACTAAATAGAACAATTGCTCAAAATGCTGAATGCTCGGCTTTGTTCTATTTGATGCTTTTAGAAAAAAAATATAAAAAAGGAGCAGAATCCTATCAGATGTTTGCAAGTAAAGTAAATAGGACTGGATCTCTGCATGTTTACGGTAGTTAATATGTAGACAGAGCACTTCTATAGAATTAGTTTGGCTCCAGTTCAGAATCTAGCAATATCCATATTAAATTTCCACTTAAATCTCTTGCAGAGATGAATAAGTAGAGGATTAATGTATTTTTCTGCTGTGTTCTTAATATTTATCTTGACAGTTGACTTTTCTACACAGAAAAAAAGTATAATATCGTCAATTGGGTTACAGATGAATTATGTTCTAGACAAATAATAAAACCTTTAGGTTTAGAGATAAATACAGCCACATTTTACTGAATATTTTCATAATATTGTAAAGGTTAAAGAGGAAAATTCAGGTGGATACAGAGGACTTTATACTTCTTTTTTTTTTCTTCTTTTTCTTTAAGGTATTTTGTTAGGGCCAGGGAGCTTTTTCCTGTATATTTTGCAGTGAAGCTGGGAAAAGAAATCCCACTAATGTCATAATGAATGGGACTGGTCTCTAATGCAGCAAACAATTTCCCTTTTTTCAGCGGGGAGGAGGGCAAGACCAACAACTTTCAGGGATGATTCCGTGTTTCCTACAGGGACCCTGATTCAGAGACAGAGTTTGAAATTTTTTCATTTGTGAGAAAGGGTGAGGAAGAGGAGATGAAAATATTTCTTCATGAAATGGTCAATTGTCAGAGTAACGTGGATTGCACTTTAATTCTCCTAATTTTCCAGATATTTTCTAATCTCACCCAGTCACTAAACTGGGTGAAAACAGCGCTTGATTTCACAGGTTTCCCATTCACTGTTGTGTTATTTTAATTATATATCAGACTTCTGGCAGAATACCCAATTTACCATACACTTTGCATTTACTATAAGCCTTGTGTTAAAATAGGCTTATTACACTGTTTCACAAAAAAATCAAATTTATGCTGTCCCACGAGAAGACAAGGTGAAATACCGATAGCTCTAGGAATTCTTTAAGTGTTATTGATCTAACTTAATGTGATTTTCTAAAAAAGTCATTAGAGTCTGAAACAGGTTTTAAAGAGCTTTATTCCACAGAATAGGTATGCAGCACTCTATGAATCAGACTTTTAAGTGTCTCATGCTGGAAAACAACTACTGAGATATTGGAAAATCACTACTTTCTTTTCTTTCTTAATTTATTTTATCCAGAAAATACAAGATCTATTGCTGTTGCCTACAGATACCATGCTGGAGAGTTCTGCAACAGATGTAATTTTCTATTTAATATCATACCAATTTTTTAAAGGAAATTTATTATTTTATGACAGGTGAAAGGATATTTCACTACAGAGAATTTAGTAGGTTTATGAATATTTATAAGCATGCTTTCCACAACTGTACAGCAGACAACCAATTTCAGCTATTATCATGTACAGTGGACTACAAGATTTTTTGGTTTTGTCATTTCCTCATTATTTTTTTTTTTCCTTTACAGACTAAAAAAACCTGAGAATATCTTCCTCTAGTGTTCTAGAGGCTGCCAAATACCACCTACAATTAGAAGAACACCAGGCTCTTTGCAGACCACCCTTCAGCCATCAGAATGACAAAATAATTGTAGAACTCGTAAGATTAGACAAACTGCATGGGAACAGGACACTCAGCCTTTGACAGAAGCTGGTGGGCTATTAAGGAAGTAGCCAAGTAGCAGCATGCTGTTCTGACACTTTTGTTGCTGTTGGTGAATACAGTGACTCCTCTGAGTGAATGCCAAGGCATCGTGATTAGCATAATTAGAGCATACCTTTGTGGCACAGTTATATCTGTATGAAGCTCCAGCGATCAAGACTTGGTTGCAATTGGTGATATGCCTCATTATCTAAATATGCAGCTTCTGAATTCAAAGGCTGTCAAGTTAGATGGAATAAAACTGCACTTCACTTGCCCTGATATTGCCTGATTAAAAACTTAAATATATATTTTTTTTTATCAGCTTAGAAGAAAATTTGTGCTTTGTGCTGACTTTATGATTTTTATTAACAGCTGAGCCAGATAAAACATTTTTCTGCTACAAACTTCCCCCAAGTGCCAACTGCCTAAACAATGACACACATAAGAAAATCACACTAATTACTATGCTATTGTAGGTCTAGCTGAAGGGGCATAGCACCCTTCAGTGCATGGCCCATTGTGCCTTTTCAAATGTACCAATATATTGAAGTGTGATACAACACAGGTACGATGTCTAAAACCCAGGAGTCCTTAAAAGCCCTCACCAGAAAATCTATTTAAAGAAAAAATAGTCTAATCCATTATACAGTAATAACAGCTCTTTTCCTTTTAAAGAGAACCTTTCAACAGAGCTAAAAAACTTTTCTGCTCATATCTTCTCACTTCATGACTCCTGTTTTTTTCACTCCTCAACTCTCCCCAGGTCTCTCTTGGCTTCTCCATCACACCTGCTTACCTCCGACAAAATGTGACTGAAGCTGCTTTTCCTGAGTTGGTGTTCTTCAGTTCATTATGTCATAAAGAAAATTTGAATCCTATGTCTGCAGAAGACTGAAACAGGGACTAAATTATCCAGTTACCTGTAAAGGGTAAACCTGATAAGAGTATAGTAGATGGGTACAAGGCTATCATGGTGGTGCTTTGTACCCCAGCAAGGTCATTTTCAGGTAGTTCAGCTCAGTCTACACAGCAGTATACTCTGCATGGTCAGTCTATTAATTGGTCATTCTATGAATTGTTGCATTTAGTTTTGTAAGAGGTTTCAGGTAGGTATGTTATATTTTCACCGTAGTAAAACCTGTCATAACCTTCATCTGTACACCACTGTAAAGTCTATTTTAACATTTCTGCACAGAATTATTCATCACATTCTTCATTCTCTGGGGTTGGCCAGGACATTGTATAAATTTAGGAATGTTTAATGATGTTTGAAAAGCCTGTTTCATTGGAAGAAGACACACACTTTTAGTAGTTACATTAGGAGGCTTTTGGACTAGACATCTACTTCACATTTGGCATGAGCTCAAGCTTAGTAAAAATACCCATGCATCCACTCTTCTATATTAACGTGTTTGTCTATCCTTGCAAGTTTTATAATTTGTATGTTTGAACAACTTCTAAGTATTCAATGTCCAAACTGGAGATCACCTTGAACAGAATAAATTGTACTTAAATATTTTCAGTAAGAAGAGGAAGAACTTTAAAAAAGATGTTATTGTATACAGCCATCTTTTTCAGCAATTTTTCAAACACTTGAACAGACAACTGAAAAAAATATATTGTGTGGAAGAATCTTTTTTTTCCCCTCATTTTTCTCCCAAGACTGGAGTGCATGAAATGCCTGATGTACTGGGGAGTGATTTTGAAGTGGAAGACCTGGTGCTGTGCCACTACTTGCACTTGGAGACCAGCTGTGCCAGTTGCTGTATTGGAAGAAATGCCTGCTGTGAATCTAGTCTGCATGTGTTACTTAATTTCCTGAATTATCATATTCTCCTAATCAGCTTCTGAGTTAAGGACCAAAATTGAGGATCCAGGTGAGCAGCAAGGATTTAATGTCTAGAATGAAATAGTCTATTTTGTCATTTTATTGTTGTGCAATCTACTAGTACATTTATTCCATGTATTGTCTTAGCCACTGAACACTTCTTTTGATTCCACTTCATCTAATTGATCTAAATGATATTTCACAAGCTCAAGAGACTTAAGCAGTTTTATAAGAATCAGATGAGGGCACATCTACCAGCAATCTGCAAAATAAATAAATTTGTCAGCCTCAGTGAGTAGAGACAGTTGAGTTGTTCCATATGAACAATACTTTTACTGCTTTTCTCAGTATAAGTAGGATCCTTGAATTAGCCGTGATTATGATGAATTTTAGCGTATATGCAACTACTTGGATACAGATGCTTTGAAAATTAAAGCTTGATTTGGCACTACAAATCAATGCTTACAGATTTCTAGAGAGGATCAGGGCTGGATTTGGCCCATATGATTTTACTTGTTGTTATAAATACGCCATAAAACATGCAATGAAATTTAAGATTCATGCTGGTCACAAAATCATACAACTCTTTCCCTTTATATTTTACTTAGCTTATGGAAGAACCTGCAGGATGAAATATTGCAAGACCAAAATCAGACTTCCTGTGCTTGAGAAAGCCATGTAGGAGAATATTTTTGTGGAAGTCCTTTAATGTTATTTAACAACTATGAATGAAATGCTGGTTTATTGAGTATGGACATCTCACGAGACATAGTGTAAGTCCACAAGTCTGAGAAAGAACTAGTCCATTAAATGCTTTTTGGATCATTGTATCTTCTTAATGATAAATAAATTGTTAAGATTGGATGGGAAGGAATGCCTCACAATTTAATTACTCCAGTTTGGATAGTAGCATATGATGAACTGATACTACTTTTTCCAGTCTGTACAAATGTTTTAAAGTACTTCTGGTAATATGCTGTAGTAGCATACTGAAAATAATTTGAATGGTCTCTGATGTTATCTCAAATCTTCTCTTAGAGGATCTCCTGCTGTTAAAAGGATGTTCCTATTTAAAGGATGACATCCACTGCCTGTCAGCACTAAGTACCTAATCAAGTGCTTATTTATGGTTGCTAGAGCAAGCTTAGCTGGGAGGTTTTGTGTACAGTGTGTGTACACTCAGTCTACATCATATTTACTCCAAGTCCTGACTTCCTCTGGTGAATTGCTTCACGCATCTGGTTTAACCAGCCAGTGTGGGTATATGGTGCTCAAGTCTGTGAAGTCCTGTCCTCCTGTAGTTTTCCTGGTGTAGGGAAATAAGGATGAAGGGAGTAGAGCACTTTACAAAACAAAACCCTTACATGAGTGCTGAAGGAGACAAATCAGCAACAGCTTAGCTTTCACTTGGGTTTATTCTCTGCTTTCAGTGTTCTGTGAATGAAAAGGACAGTGCTAAGGTGGTAACATTTTACAGACTCTCTAGTGGAGTAGTAAATTTTACCAGGATAGGGGCAGACAGGTCCTCCCAGTTTCTACTCGTAAATTTGTTTCTGTAGTAGTGCCAATGATGAATTTCCCTCTTTCATTTTTAGAAGACAGCAGAAACTCCAGGCTTGTAAAAATTGGAAATGATGCCTTGAAAGGCTAAAGTTCATTTAGATATTAATATTTTGATTTATATTTTTATACACCTCTGTAGACAAAAATAAAACTATTTGTGTATGACAAGAGGGTTAGAAATAGAATTCTTAAAAAGGAAAACAAAAAATGACAACATTTCTAGAAGCAACATGTTGAGAGATTCTGTTTTTCCCATAAAATATAATTTTAATTGTGTATTTGAAACCCGACTTTTCAAAAGATTTTATTTTTGTATTAAAAAAATGGAAATTTTGGCTCTGATATTTGGGAACTTTATTTTGTATGCACTAGCATAGGATTTCTTTGGCTATGCTTTACTGTCTTCAGTGCAAGTAATCAAGTTCCCAAGCAAAATGACTCTGTCAAACACACTCTGGCCATGTTAGTCAGAGCATACTGAAAAGAGCCTGGTTCATTCTTTGCACTCTGCTTTCAGGTATTTTATACAAATTAATAAGATTCCCCCAAAACCTTCTCTTCTTCAAGCTGAACAGTCCCAGCTCTTTCAGCCTTTCCTCCTATGGGAGATGGTCCAGATCTTTAATCATCTTTGTGGCCCTTTCTTGGACTATCACCAGTGTATTTCTATCTCTCTTGTACTTCAGAGCCCAGAACTGGACACAGAACTCCAGATGCTGCCTTGCCAATGCTGAGTAAAGGGGAAGGATCATCTTCCTCAATCTGCTTGCAATACTTTGCCTAATGCAGCCCTGGATACCATTAACCTTCTTCAAAGCAAAGGCACATGCTTGGTTCATGTTCAACTTCCTGTCTACCTGGACCCCAGGCCCCTTCCTGCCAAGCTGCTTTCCAGCTGTGTGGCCCCCAGCATATATTGGTGGCTGGGCTTATTCTTTACCAGATATAGGATTTTGTACTTGCACTTACTGAACAGCACAAGGTTCCTGGCAGCACATTTCTCCACTGCCAAGGTCATCTAGCTGACAGCACACATCTCTAGAATATCAGCCACTCCTCCCAGTTTTGTGTCGTCTGTGAACTTGCTAAGGATACACTTTGTCCTAGCACCCAAAGCATTGATGATGTTAAACAGGACTGAACTCAGTATTGATTCCTGGGGTACACTGCTAGTCATTGGCCTCTACTTCGAGCCACTGATCACCACCCCTTGGGCCTAGCCATTCAGCCAATTTTCAATCAACCTGTTTGTTTAACTGGTCCATACATCAAGAGCTTCTCTATGAGGATCTTATGGGAGACAGTATCAGAAGTCTTACTGAAGTCCAGATATCCACTGAACTTCAGTAAGTCCACTGCTCTTCCCTCATCTACTAGGTCAGTTACTTTGCCATAGAAGTTTATAAAGCTGGTCAAGCATAACTTCTCCTTAGTGAAGCCATGCTGACTATTCTTGCTGATTTTCTTGTCCTTAATGTGCCTGGAAATAGTTTTCAGGATTTTAGAGGATTTAATAGTTTTCAGGATTTGTTCAAAGAAGACTAGGTTAACAAAATAATCTATCACTGTTTCTAATTGCTTGTTATTATTCTTATTAGACTGGATGACTTCCACAGGTCATTTCTAATCTAAGTTTCTCTGTGTTCCCATGTAGTGGCTAGTAGCTAGTGGTGGCTAGCAGGGCTAGACTAGTAGTGATGTCATACACATTAATTGAGGAAACTTGCATTGTAAGATCAGTGGATCTGTGCATGTCGGATTATAAAACCACAGTAGACACATCATTTTTGTAATATTGTCGTAAGGAAGTGGGTCTGTACTCTCTTTACTCTTTTTGACATGATATAGACATTCACCCAGGTATAACCCTTTCCCTGAGCAGTGAACAACTGGAAGCTGACCTCGGTGTAGGTGGTGTCATACTCATTTCTCTGATGTTTGTCTGCTCCCTTATATTTGTCAACAGTTTCTTACATTTGTTTTTTCCCTATTATAAGATCAAAAGAACTCCAATGGAGCTACTGTAAACTTACTTTAAAATAACTGCAGTACCTTCTCTTTCCACACAATACAGTGAACAATGCCATGTATCTCAGCTTAACAACAGTTGTGTTCAAAATACCAAAGGTCTGATAAAGAAAGCTTGCAATGTTTTGCTCCAGCATATATGCTACCACTGATTCTTAAGTAACACAACCTCACTACCATGCATACTGTGGCTCCTGAAATGAAGTAATAATTCACAGTCATCTATAGTCCTCCTTGTATTTATTGTACATTGCATTTTGACTATATATGTCTAGCTTCCCTCCCTCCACTCCTTGTAATTGGGTTTGGTCAAAAACATAATGCAAATTTTGTACTTTCAATACTTTGTAAACTGAGGCAACTGCCAAGGAAAGTAGGACAGCACTACTAAAATACATGACCACTAATGAGCATACAGCTTAACCCTATTGAAAGCAGTCACTGCAAGAAACAAACCTCAGTGAATTAACTCTGGGGTCCACTCAATGTCCATTTCAGTCAACCAGCCACAGTATAGAAGCCCTTGCACAGCATTAGAGATTAACCCAGAAGAAATTATTCACTAGCAGCTGACTTATAGTCACATTTTCTTACAAACTCTGACAGTGACACACCTGCATTTTGTTTTTTTTTTTAAAAAAAAAAAAAAAAAATTGCTATCTTCATCAGCCAGTCTATTTTAAATGAAAGAATAACAGAGATTAAATGTTAACAGTTTACATATTTGGTAATTTAAGTAGCTCAGAATGATTTTGAATACAATCTTTTTATGCTGTTTAGTATCAGGTAGAACAGCAGATCCCTCTGATAATATTATTTTTTTGATTACCACTGACTACAACCTCAAATGGCATATCCACCATTTGTTTAGTTTTCTAATATTCATCTTATGAGTAAACACACGCTCTGCAAAAAAAATTCAGTGTTTAAGTTTTAATAGTGAGTAGGTCTAAAACTGGCCTGAGTATTATTGTTCTGAAAGATAGATTTAACCTGATTTAGTAACTCTTTCATGGCCTGTCAAAGTGGTAAAATATGGTTAGGTAGTATTTTCAGCATTTTAATCAGAAAAAGTTTTTTTTGGTGCAATTTGTAATAAATTTAGGGGGTATAAGTTATAAAGGGAAACCTGCTTAATGCATATATTTACATTATGTGCATCTATTTTTTCTGTTGCCATGAGTATCCTTGACATTTTGTTTTAATTATGAGAGATGTTTCCATTTAAACCATTGTGTTACTCTCTTAGTCCAACTTGTACTGTGCCATCTCTTTCTCCTACATGATCCAGAAAAGAAGTCCAAATACCAAGGTGTAAAACTCTGCAGTTTCCATGGCAACAGAGATATGGTTTATCAAATAAAGGATTTTATTTTCTAGAGAAAACCAGGTAAATAATAGAAAAAACTTTCCTCATTCAAATATTGTTTCCTTTTATTTCAAGGTGTAGAGTTTGATGTGAAGCTTTAAGTTACGTCATTACAGTATGAGATCTTGGTGGACAAAACAAAATAATAATGTGTTTATTTGGTGCCCAAATGGAAATTTTCCCTGGAGAAACCAACACATTCAAGAAAGAAGGGTCAGGGGCTTAACATCTTATGTGCTTTTCTCTGAGTCTTCACTGAACCCCTGCCTCGGCAAGAAGATATGGAGGATAATGTAGAAGGTGTGCTCTCCAGGATGGCATCTAAAACTGTGGTTTCATGAATACAGGACTGACTTGATTTAAAAAGGAGCCTTATTGTGCCTGACTTTTGGATAACTGTTACATAAGTTGTGCTGCAGTAAATCCTTGTTATAATTCTGCAAAAGTGCAGTAACCTAAGCTAAAACATGTTTAATATCATGCACTGATGTTTTCCCAATATCTTGCAACTGGGGAAAACACATGGGCCTTGCAGTTCAACAAGCTAAGAATATTATTGACCAAGAGGATGGGAAGTCAATTCCAAAGATAAGGCTATTTTAAGCTAATTAAAGGTCCCATGGTACTATATGCAAGAGTAAGAACATCTGCTACTGTGTCCTACTCAAATTACAGGTTTGGTAATTACTTTCTGCTTAATTGAGCTCCTGATTAATTTTAGCTGGATTTAAGTATTCATCATGCTTTTCTGTATTTCTTTGCTGCTGTCAGTTCGGTAGAGTGAGCCACTGACAAGAGAATGGTTCCTCTGCTTTGGCTTGTGCTGTATGTGGACTGTAATTCAGGAGAGCACGTGAGGATCATGAAAGTCAATAAATGTTGGATTGTTGTAGGCAGTAAGAAAAGTGCAGCCTCAAACATGTTGCTTAACTGAGATCTGTGTACTACAGAAGGACAACAGCAGTTCTTTGGGAGAAAAAAGTCAACTCTTCCAAATAAATCACTTGTGCCCTACTATCCTTTCCCTCCCATTTACAAAGGATCTACTTATACAAATTATTTTAACTGTTATGATGTACAAATGCAACAGGTTTATTTGCTTTAAAAGGCATTATTAAAGTGTATTCCAGATGACTGCATAATGTCTTTCTTATAATGAATTTAAAATTCCATTTACAAGTAGGAGTAATCCAATCCTTATATAATGTCTGATGGAAAAAAATGATAGGGATATTTACTAGATTATCTGCAAAAACCTATACCATTTAAGAGCATATCAGTACATTCTTTTTTTCCAGTTGCTTAGTCTGTGGAAAGAATGTTTATGTGATGAATTTTATACTTGTAGTTATAAATATGCATATATGTTTCTACATATGACTCGATTTTAGAGGGAAAAAAGTAAAACATCTGTATGGTATGATAACCACTTATGGGATGATATGAGAAACATAGCAGACTGACAGAATGCAAGTCATTTGGTGCGATCACTGTACCCTTGATAGTATCTTTAAGGGGACTTCCGTTGTGCTAAACTAAGTGAGTATCAGATTTCACCAACTGTGCCTGACAATAGATTGTGGCTAAGTCTGACAAGGTCCCTGGGAAAAACTGCTGCCCTTTGTCACCATATGGCCTGGAAAGGGTTTCATACCTGTTACAATATCCTGAAGAGAGGGATTCATTGCTAAATCTATGCAGGCTCATTCTTAATCCCATGAAGCTAATGATCTGTGAAGGATATCTTAAAGATGCTTACTGTGAACAAGCATATTATTCAGACTATGTTAGTTTTCATTACAAATGATTACACACCTCCACTGAGAATACTCTCTTGCAATTCATAAATATCAGTTGAACCTAAACTTAAGAAATCTTCTAGTATTTTAGGACAAGTTAGTCACCCAACAGATGTTATTTTCTAAATCAAAAATAATTCCCATGACAAAAAAACAAAATTCTTGTTTCTAACAACCACTTTCAAATTTGCACATGATCACAGAATTATAGAATTGCTTAGGTTGAACAAGACTTTTAAGATTATCTAGTCTAAGCATTAATCTAACACTGCCAAATTCACCACTAAACCATGTCGCTAAATGCCACATCTACGTGTCTTTTAATACCTCTAGGTATTACTCCACCACTTCCAGTCCATTCCAGTGCCTGAGAACCCTTTCTGTGAAGACATTGCTCCTAATATCTAATCTAAACCTCCCCTGGCACAACTTGAGGCCATTTCCTTTTGTCTTATCACTTGTTATTTGGACAAGACCAACAACCCACCCCGCTACAACCTCCTAGTTGTAGAGAGCGTTAAGGTCTCCCCACAGCCTCCTTTTCACCAGGCTAAACAGCCCCAGTTCCCTCAGCTGCTCCTCATAAGACTTGTGCTCCAGACCCTTCACTGGCCTCATTGCTCTTCTTTGGACATATTCCAGCACATCAACGTCTTTCCTGTAGTGAGGGGCCCAAAACTGAACACAGGATTCGAGGTGGGGCCTCACCAGTGCTTTCCTAGTCCTGCTGGTGACACGAGTTCTGATACAAGCCAGGATGCTGTTGACCTTTATGTCTACCTGGGTACACTGCTGGCTTATATTCAGCTGCTGTCAATCAACAACCTGAGGTACTTTTCTGCCAGGCAGCTTTCCAGCCACTCTTCCCTGAGCCTGTAGCCCTGCCTGGGGTTGTTGTGACCCATTTGACCTTGTTGAACCTCATACAATTGACCTCAGGCCATCTATTCAACTTGTCCAGATCCCTCTGTATGGCCTCCTACCCTCCAGCAGATCAACACTCCCACACAACTTGGTGTAACCTACAAACCCTCTGAGGGTACACTTGATTGTGTGTTGCAGATCATTGATGGAGATATTAACTAGAACTGACTTCAGTACTAAACACTCAGAAACATCACCTGTAATCAGCCACCAGCTGGATTTAACTCTGTTACCACAACTCTTTGTGTGTGACCATCAAGTCATTTTTTTACCCAACAAAGAGTATACCTATCCAAACCATGAGCAGCCAGTTTCTCCAGGAGAATGCTGTGGAAACAGTGTCAAAGACTTTACTGAAATCTAGATAGACAACATCCACATGCTTGGAGAGTAATAATGTTGTAATGTCTCTGACTAGAGAAATTGAACTTGCTTTTTGAAACTGTAAAAATTAAAGCAGAGTTTCACAACTGAGTGAAGAGGGTGCTTGTTGGATAGAAAGAGTACCTTGGAGACATAGTGATTATAGTGGTCACAGTCTGAGAAATATTTTTCCCAACATCTACTTACTAAAATAAAGTAAAATAAGGTGAGCACTTTTTTGACACCTCTGTGTCAGAGATGTGCTCTGATATTCTTTTTATGACAACTCAAGAACTGTATCATGTAGGGAGCAGAGTAATTGAAGAACTTCAATTTAACAGAATGAGAAAATTAAAATTCTTAAATCACCTTACCCTTCAACAAATACTGTGTGACGCTTCCCCTTATTTTCCCTTTGGATGTCTGGGAGTGGGTCAAAGGGAACAGAGGAAAGAAAAACCCAGTGATCTGTATGAAGAATATTACGTTCGAGAGGATAAGATTTGATGGGAGATGAGGAGCCTTCCAGGAGCAGGGCTTTACAGCAGCTCCTTCATGTATACACTTCAGCCTCACCGAACTTGCATTTCTTCACATTACTTACCTAGACATTTATTGTTTCCCTCCCTAGCTCCCTAAAAGCATTAAAAATTTTTGTGGATATAAAAGCTATTCTTACTTGATACAGAATAATATAGTACAATCTGAAATTCTTACTCAATAACAAACTAGCAAGGACAAGATCAGGCCTCTCAGGAGACTGATATTTTCAATAATCATCTTCCAAATTGGTTCATTTTGAAAGAAGCAAATGGTCACGATTCCAACCTAAAACTGTTCAATCTCCTGTGTACATGTTCCTTCATCTCCCAGCTCTTAGCTATGCCCAGCTAAATGGTACCTTTTGGAGAAAACTGTGGACCCTGGCTCTTTGCACACTCACCTATGCAGCAGCTGGAGCTCTGCCACTCTTGAAAACAAGTTTGCCCAGCAAGCTTTGCTGTGTGTAGCTGTTACACATTGTGTGAGCCCCTGCAGAGAAAGTCCTGCTGTGTCATGAATCATGGTACGCTCAACTAGGATTTAGAAGGTTGTGGAATGAAAAAGATAAAATAGCTACAGATGACTTGTTCTTTAGCCCTATCCACTTGGTAAAGTCGATGGGCAGTTAGTAGCCTTGAGTGCTTGTTTTTAAAAAGTAGCACAAAAGACTCTCCCAACTCTCTCCCTGCCATTCCTGGGCATACAGTACACTGACAAAAGCCTCAGACATAAATATTCTTCTCAAGACATGCAGGGCTAAATCAATTTCTTAACCAATCAGACAAAAACCCACAACTCACTAAGAAAAAGAATGAGGTTGATTACACCGAGATATTTCTAATCTTGATTTGTACTTGCTTATACATTACATT
This sequence comes from Streptopelia decaocto, assembly GCF_964273445.1. NCBI lineage: Eukaryota > Metazoa > Chordata > Aves > Columbiformes > Columbidae > Streptopelia > Streptopelia decaocto. The sequence continues at coordinate 57,042,276 of NC_138657.1, forward strand.
ACCGTTTGAAAGAAAAAGATTATGTTGATGTAACAGACCAGTAGTTATTTCTAGAGGAGAACAAAAGTCTGTTTATTACGATCCCTCACCTGTGTGTTTATAATGCCCCAGCTGAGACTGACTGACCTTGTGAGAAGTCCTAGTCTGGTTTCAATGGGAAATGACAGAATTTGCTTTACAACCTGCTTCCAAAAAATTACACATAGACTGGCAGCTGGAACACAAAAGAAAAAGGATCAGAAAAGAACAGAATGAATTCCAGGAGTAGTTTCCTTCTCTGATATTTCAAATGACTTAGGACAAATGACTCAGTAGAAGGAACCAGTACACAAAATAAGCAATTAAATAATTTGTTTTCAGAATGCCAATGCAGTTTGTGTTTGACCATGGGTACTGCGGTAGCATGGTACAAGCAGTGCTCTGCTGCACAGAGGAACCTCTGCATCCAGGCAGGTTCACAGTACTTTGGGATCCCAGGGCTGCCCTTGCACTAGGGAATTGGAAGTGAGAGTTGGATCTCGGTGTTTTTCACCCCTGATGTTTTCAGTCCATGTTTTGTATTAAAAACATATTATGTTAACAAGAAACTCCAGCATTAGACGTATGGTTGTCTTTGGTTTTAATTTATATTTTCTGTTCCTTTGCTTTAAATAGTCAATCATTTTTTAACATGTCACAGGAATATTATGTATTTGATCTCCTGTGTCTCTTCTGTCTTCATTTTTCATTTATTTCCCCTCATTCTTGATAAATCAACTCCTCCAAACCTATCACACATCTTTGGCACTAACTTGTGCTTTCCCCATGTTCCAAACTAAGCTTTGAGATCACTCTATAAGGTGCTCTCTGCCTAGAGGTTTGATTTTGTGGACCAAAAGATTATTGCACTGTAAGTTAAATGACAAAGTCTGCAATTTATTGTATTTTTTTTTTTAATCAGAGACAATTATAGATTTCATGTTATTTATGAAAGATAAATTATATTATGGAAAATTGCTAGATGAATGGTATTTTCTCAGCTTGAAGCAGCTTCCCCATGATAAAGATATCTAATAATGAAAAAATATGGTCACAGAATTGGTGGACTAGTACAAATACCGAATTGTGTTTTTCCTTAAAAACTCATCTGCCTAGCACACTCCTCCATATATTGTAATACCTTAAGCCATACTGTGATATTTAATAAGTAAATAAGAGTATGCCATCAATACTGTTGTATGTTAAGTTGGTTTTAATATCAAAGCATATTTAGGTCATCAGTCATTACTGATAATAGGAAGTTTGTGACACTGCCTTGCATCCCATATGTAGGGCAGCACAGGTGGGCAGTTCCCCTGATAGTGCACAGCATGAAAAAGTTGTGAGGGATTGTCTTTTATTCATTGCTTCCTTTTTCTTTCTAAGTTTATTGAAAGATGTGAGAGGGAAGATAGGAAACACACCAGAGGCCTCTGGAGATTACAGTTGGTTTCAGTGGGAGTTGTGACCATGGTAAACTGGTATATGGAAACCACTGTTTCAGAAGACATTTCATTTGAGCCTCATCATGAGAGCCTTCACCTTTGAAAGCAAGCTTAGCAGATTAGCATCTCCAACAAATCTCCTAAGTCTCCTTCTTCTACAGTCTGCTTTGAACCAGCAAATAAAAATTTTGAACTTCCTCCTTCACCTCAACTTGATAAATGTTTTTTATTTACTTTCTGTAGAAACCTGATTATCTTGACATTTCTCTGAGGTCTCTAGGGCATCCTTCCAGACCTCTAAATAGCTGTCACATGATCTGCATAACCTGTATGCTAAACTGCTTTCATTCATTCCACTGCTTTCATTCTTGTCCTTTCTAAAGAGGACAAGAAATATTATAAAAAATATTTCACTTTTAAAGATTAATGTTAGGATGATCCTTCTAGATACCTACAATACAAAATGAAAAGTAACATATTTCTATAAATTATGCACATTTATATGCCCGTGTGGATACGCATATATATGCAAAGATATAAAAGCATCAGGCATTCACTTGTACATTCAAAATTCCTTCCAAATATTGCCTGTCTTAATTTTCAAGATTATAATATTTTCATGCTAAATACAATCCTTACTAATGCTTATATTCGTAGCAACTGAAGTAACTTAGCTAATTTTGCACACACAGAATCACACTTTCTGATAGAAGCTGTATCTTTTAATATTTGCAAAACTCCTTTGGCCAAAACCATTTGGCAGTGCTGGTCCTGATACAGGATTTTAGTATTTAGGTTAGATTTTCAAAGCCTTTTTTTAGCATCTATTAAATGGGGACTAGTCTAATTTTTGAGAATACCATGATTAAATGTATCTCCATGGTGTTTACAAGAAGACAGCAATAGAACAAAACAATAGATTCATACCACCGAAGAGAGTGCAGGAAATACAGAAATCATATATGTAGAGTTAAAGCCATTATAAAAGGACAACAAAAGCAAAGACCATAAGAAATAGAAGGAGTAGTTTTTGTACAGAAAGTATAATTTATTGTTTTCTATATACAGGGAATTTTTGCCACAACTTTTCTCACTAATACTTGAAAAATGGACTGTTTATATCTCAGGAAAAATGTGCTCAAAATAATGAAGTAACCTGTAACCCCCAAAATCATTGGAATAATTCACAAAACCTCAAACTCTATTGCTCATCAGTTTCCAGGTTCTGTTGTACAGTAGTTTCAAGTCTGATTTTGGTTAAGAAATAATGCTTGTCGTAATACTTTCTGGGTTTCTTCTAATGATCCAAGTATCATAAAATGTAAACTTTTCAATTATCCTCAGTAGATTTGTGAGGGTATTAGACCTTTCATGAATCCTTTTCCTTCTTTGAAGTTTTGGCCATAAAGTTGAGCTAAGTTTCACAAAAGCATGGGAGGATAACTTACAAGTGACTTTCATTTGCAATTTACACTTGCCATGCGGAGAATTTACCTTTTACTGCTGTGTAAGTCCAAATGTTTTGCATTTCAGTTTATAAGTTAGGAGATTTTACAAAGGCCATGATTCTGTGAATCGAAGTCTAGATTGTTATTACTGAATCTTGTGATCTGCTTGTGGTTTTCTGTAAATAATAATTTTTGCAATCTTCCTCTCCTGTCCTTCCCCATTCCCCTTCATTCCTGAAGACCTATTGTCTGTAGAATAATATGCCAGTGTTTTACACCATTTTTTATTATCTTTTTCCAGAATGTCTAAAAACCCTCGGCTTTGTGGAAGGTTACTTATTTGCTACAGTATTCATTACCTACTCAAAATTCCTTCAGAGATTCAACTGAAGAAATAATTCCTTCTCACGTTAGCATGTAGCTTCCCAAACAGCAGCAATCAATCATTTGTTCAGTGCATCTCGTTGATGCCATTCCAAAAATACTATGGAAAATGCTGAATTTCACTTTTTCAGAAGACACATGTTTATAAATGATGTGAAAAATGGTTCCTGGGCAGAGATACAGGTGCAAACTAATGCACACACTGTCCAAGGGAAAGATTTGTAGAGCTCGTAGGCTACATACTCTTTTTGCTAGCAGCTGGGTGACTGATCAGCCTGTGTGTCACTATGAAGTGATCTTAGGATGTGCTCCTACTTATAGAATAACATTTTTTAGGCATTTCTGATAGATACAAACAGTCTGTTGACCACTAGACATTTTTGTCTGTCTAGGTAAAAGATAATTTAATTGCACTTGATTTACATGAACATAACTGAAGCTAGATTTTGGGCCATACATGGGCTGTTATGCACATTTCTATCTTGTATTTTGAAGTAAAAGAGGTATCTGCTGATAACTCTTGTGAGGACCTTTACATAATTTAAACATTGGTGTAGCAGCTTACTTATGAGTGACCAAGATCAGTCTTAAGCAAAATCTTCTTGTCTGGAATAAATTACAAGTATTTTTTATTACTATGCCCTCAGGCAAGAGCCTGGGAATAAAAATGAGCTTCTAACAGGGCCCTGAAGATAAACAGATTCGCATGCCACCATTTCTGCAGGGAAAGAATTTCAGAGACTGTACAACTTAACTGAAATTGTGCAGGTACTCGCATCTAAAGTTCATTAGTCAGATGCAGTTTTACTGCTTTTCCACTGAAATTGCAATTGATATGTGAATAGACATCCTCCAAATCAAAGGGTGTTTTAAAAATACAAATATGGATTTTGTGTGTTGCTAATTACCTGTGTACAAGTCACTAGCTAACTCACTTCCTCTAAGTCCTTTGGGAAAGGTTGTCGAAGCAAAAGACAATGTGCACTCAACACCTTTTTCTTTTTTTTCTTTTTTTTTTTTTTTTACCAAAACCCATATTTATCAAATAAGTTTAGAAAACATAGCCAGCTGTGGTTTTCCATCTAAACAACAGCTCTTTCTTGCCCTTTTGGATTCTACAGCTGTGGTCCTGTAGATGTGGCTGTAACACTTTGCAAAGGTACTGCCCTCGGTTTTGTTCCAAGTCATCAGGTTAAAGCTATTACCCTGTTACTGAGTCCATAACTAATCACAGCAGTGAGACTGTTTCATGTAAAACAAATAAATTTAAATTAACATCCACAACAGTGAACAGCTGTAGACAGTAACATTCACAATTGCCAGGATGATATCAGAAGATGCCTGTGCTTCAACCACCTTACTTTCTTTTGCACCCCTAATTTAGACAATGCTGAGAGGACAGCAAGTTTTCTGAATACCAAGGGAAAAAGTATGAGAAAGTTATCCTAAGATAGTTAAAAGACTGTTTGAAACAACCTCAATATCTTAACAGTTAGCTTTCCAGCTAGTTGACCAAGGCAAGCCCGTTGATATGATATATTTGGATTTCAGTAAAGCCTTTGATACTGTCTCTCACAGTATCCTCCTAGACAAGATGTCCAGCATCCAGCTGGATAAACAAACAATGTGGTGGGTGAGCAATTGGCTGGTGAGCTGGGCTCAAAGGATTCTAGTAAATGGGATTATGTTGGTCTGGTGACCTGTCACTAGCAGGGTTCCGCAGGGATCCATCTTAGGGCCAATACTTGTAAATATCTTCATACATGACTTGGACGCAGGAATGGATGGAATACTAAGTATGTGTGCCCATGACACAAAATAGGGAGGAGCTGTTGATACTCTCAAGGGCACAGAGACCCTGCAGAGGGATATGGACAAATTGGAGAACTGGGCAATCACGAACTGTATGAAGTTAAACAAGGGAAGTGCTGTATTTTGCACCTGGGACACAGCAAGAAACCCTAGCTGTACATACAGATCAGGAAACAAGATGCTGGAGACCAGCCATATGGAGCGGAATCTGGGGGTTCTTGTCAATGGCAAGCTGAACATGAGCCAACAGTGTGCCCTGGCAGCCAAGAGGAGCAACTGTGTCCTGAGGTGCATAAAGCATAGCATTGCCAGCCAGGTGAGGGAGGTGATTGTCCTGCTCTGCTCTGCATTGGTGCAGCCTCAGCTGGACCACTATGTACAGTTCTGGGCATCATAGTATAAAAAGGATGTAAAGCTACTGGAGAGTGTCCAGAAGAGACCCATGAAGTGGGTGAAGGGTTTGGATTGGAAGTCATATGAGGAGCAGCCTACATCACTGGCTTTGTTCAGATTGGAGAAGAGAAGACTGAGGGGAGACCTCATTACAGCTACAGCTTTCTCACAAGGGGAGGAGGAGGGACAGGCACCAATCTCTTCTCTTTAGCAACCAATGACACAACTTGAGGGAACGACTGGAAGATGTGCCAGGGGAGGATTAGGCTGGACATTACGAATAGGTTCTCCACCCAAAGGGTATTGGAGCCCTGGAACAAGCTCCCCAGAGGGGTGTCACAGCCCCAAGCCTGATAGCATTCAAGAAGAGACTGGACAACACCCTCAGACACATCGTGTGAATTGTGGCTTTGTCCTACACATAGACAGGAGTTGGACTCAATCAATGATCCTTGTGGGTCCCTTCCAAAGCAGGACATTCTATGATTCTATGATCTTTGAGAGCTCATAAAGAGCAGCTAACATTGGAATAACTGCAAAAGGCAAGCACCATGTATATATTTATAAGGGAAGAGAAACATTGCATTATCAGTTTCTATCTCCAGAAAAATCATGGAAAAAAATGAACTAGCTGTTAAGAGCTGAAGAATTATAAAGCCACCATATAGTCTTTGTGAGGGTTTTTGTACTCACATAGTACCATCAGATCATCGAATGATAGAATACCAGGTTAGGAGGGATCACAAGGATCACCTGGTCCAACCTTTCTTGGCAAAAGCGTGGTCTAGACAAAGTGGTCCAGCACTCTGTCCAGCTGGGAATCCACCATTTCCCTGGGGAGATTATTCCAATGGCTGGCTATTCTTATTACGAAAAATTTCCCTCTTTCGTCAAATCAGAATCTCTCCAGGAGTAACTTGTATCCATTAGCCCTCGTCTTTTCCATGTGACTCCTTGTGAAAAGGGAGTGTCGATCTTGTTTGTGACCACCCTGTAACTACTGGAATATCATGATGAAGTCTCCCCTAAGCCTTCTTTTCTGAAGACCGAACAAAACCAGTTCTCTTAGCCTTTCCTCATATGCAAGGAAATAGCCTGGATGCAACTGCTGAAGCGTACGTTAATGTGGCCTAAAAATATTGACTGGTGGTTGCAGTCAAGATTGGTTTCATGGAGTTATATCCTACACATAGCTCTACTTAGTGCTTGCTGTATTTCCTTAACAAAATAGAAAAGGAAAGTGTTAAGTCTTCCAATGCCGACAAAGTAGATGTGTCAATTATTTTAAGAAGTTATTAGTATGCAGAATGATTTTGCCAAACTGGAAAAATGGTCCGGTGAATTTTAGAAACAAAAAATATGAAGTGTTGCCCTTCAACAGGAGTAACCAGCTGCAGAAACACTAAGTGCTGACAATCTGATATCAGGTTTTCAGGGAAAAGTCTATGAGATAAACAAGCGTATGCTGCTGTGAAATAGACAGAGCACAACATGCACAGGAGCTCCTCGGGCTTTCCTCTTCTTTGCTGAGGGCAAACATGGGAGTGTCATGTGTCCTTTGGAGATTGCATTTCAAAAGACTTGAAAGAAATAAAGAAGACCCAGAAGAGAACCAAGAGAATAATCAGAAGCCAAGAAAACATGACCTCTGAGAGAAAAAAAGTGTATATTCTTGGGGTTGTCTCACGTCCATGAGAGAAGCTCATGGGGGAAGATAGAAGTCTTCAAGGGTAAAAGAAAAATGCTGTAAAGAGAAAAATAATAATTTATTGTCAATTTCCATAGCAGAGAGACCAAGAAGAATATAGGTTTAAGTTGCAGTGAGGAATATTCATCTTAGGTACTTAAAAGCTTTTGAAGGACTAGGATGGTGGAGCACTGGAATGGATTGTCTTGGGAGACTGGGATGTCCCCATAACTGGAAGACCTAACAAATGTATTAGACAAATGACTATCTGCAGTAACACATCTTCAGTCACAGAATCACAGAATCACAGAATCGACTGGGTTGGAAAAGACCTCAGAGATCATCGAGTCCAACCGTTGGTCCAACTCCAGTCCATTGACTAGATCATGGCACTAAGTGCCATGTCCAATCTCAGTTTAAAAACCTCCAGGGCCAGTGAGTCCAGCACCTCCCTGGGCAGCCATTCCAATGCCTGACCACTCTCTCTGCAAAGAATCAATCTCACTTTGGAGGAGGTGAATGAATTTAGATTATTTCTTCAAATCTCTTCTACATGTAAATATATCAGATACTGTGATATATGCTTTCTTTGTCCTAACATCATTATAACAGTTAATAGCACCACATGTTTCTGTAGTTTTAGCACTGCATAGGGAATCTTTATGCCTCTGTCAGCAAATATCAGTTTGTTAAAATTTTGGACTACTTTCAGGAAGCAGTTAGCTTTAATCACCTGTTTTTTATTTTGTCCCAAAGTATCACTTTTTCTGTAATTTCAGAAATTCTGGATTCAGATAAGCAGCTTTGAATACTTCATTTGTAAATGTTGAAATAATGACCTTTTTTTTTTTTTTTTCCTGTGCCTCCATTCAATGGTCCTGGGATATATTTTTGATTTTTTTCACTTGTAAGGCAGAGAACATTTCATGTTATTGAAATATTTAAATTAAAAAAAAAATCTGTTCATATATAGTAGCAAGAACTCAAAAATTGCTTGTCCAACATGGAAAAAATATTAGCATTAGAGAAAAATCTTCACTTGTGACCCATTCAGCCTGATTCTCCACAAGTTCAGTGGTATGAAATTTAACAAATATCCAGAAAATAAGTGTTAGGAGATTCAACAGCCAACATTTCAATTTAAGTGGACAGTGTCTTTTGCAAGTGACAAGAAAGGTATTTTTCAGCAAGTAAACTTTCCCTGATGTAAGTTGTACTGCTTTCAGGAATACAATGAAAATTTCTTGCCAGAAATGCTGACTTGAGTGAAACCTGGAAGGAAAGAAATACAAATTAGGTACGACACCACAGTATGTGTATGGGAACTTATTCTCTGTAATAACAGTATCACCTAGATGGGGAACAGCATATCTGTGTGAGAGAAAAAAAAAAAAAAAAAATTAAAGAAAGGCCAAAGAAAAAGCCTTTTTAAACAGTATTAGTACAAGGAAGGTACTTACTTACCAGCACAGTGTTTGAGATTCAATTTTTTGGCATTTCTGCTGACAGCTAGTATGTATTTGTATTTTGGGAGACAGATCTTCTATCATGTGTGTTTTTCATTTGCTTTATCCTCACCAGCTCTACACACTGTTTGTAATAAGGAGAAAAGTCTAGAGAGAGAAAGTTGCTGATCATAGGTTACAGGTAATAGTATGAAAGTCAACACTATAAAGAGAGAGATGGGCTGTAGAGTTTTGCTGTGGTGAAAAAAGATTGTAGTATGTGAAAGAAGGTATCCTTTTTCAGTATTGAGAGGCATCAAGGAAGTGTATTTTAAAAACAGGTAGAAGCTCTGCTAGAGTGTGAAAAAGTACAACTGCGGACAGATTTTTGTCTGATATATTTGTTTTCCATTTGTTTTTCTTGTAGAAACTTAAAGGTCTAGAAAACAGATAAGCTCATGGATGATAAACTATACATGGAACTTCAGTGATGACCCAGCATTCACAAGCAAAGAAAAGGTTTATTACAGAAAAACATTACTCTTTTACTAATGAAATAAATGTTCTATAAGTCCCCACCACCAAATTATGAATTTGGCAATAATTGGAAGGAAAAATTAGTGGAAAAATGTATGTGTGAAAGCTGTCACATTATTTTCCTTCTTAGCTTACTTTTACTATGTTACTTGTATTTTTAGGTCTTATTAACTACTAGTTAACTATTAAATATTAATTGTTAATTATTTCCAGATTTAGACTCACTATATGTCTTTGTAGATACAGAAGAATAAAAAAATAGACTTTCTTCAGCATTGTATAGCTATGATGTCAGGTGTTTTGTTCTCACCAGCTCCTTTGTTAAATTACAATATTTGATATTAGTTTCATACAGAGTAGTAGAAAAATGACACATTTCACGTTCCTCACCTCTCCTGACATAAAGATGCATTTTCAGATTAGAGTTAGAATTAGAACTGATGCTGAGTCCTTGACTATTCTAGACAGGAAATGTAAGCAACATAACTGATGTATAAATGACATTCAGCTCAACTGAGGCAATAATTTTAATAACTTATAGATGATAGAGCAACATAGGCAGGCAGTGTGTTGATTCTGTGACAAACGATGACTACTCCTGGAGAACAATAGGTTATGAAGACAATCAAATATTATTCAAGTATTTATTTAAGAATACACATGCCCCATTGGTGAAGTAACTTTAATGTGAATATAATTAAAACACTTGAGAATTTCCTAAGAATTCATGATACAACTTCCAAGTCCATAAGGATTTGGAATATAAAAGAAAAAAAAAAACAAAAAACAGACAGGTTTGGAAGCTGCAACTTTATCAACTTCTAGTTTACGGAGGACTACATAGTATCAGTCCCAACATCAGTCTTTAATTCAGTGTCAGTATCTGATATTTAAATTTGCACATAAACTTGGATCATCTCTGTGCCATACAATTATTTTATTTCCTTTGTAAATCAGATATCTCTTTTAAATTACTGAATACAGTTTTCCAATGATTTCACCTGTCTCAGTCAGCACCCAGAGAACTCTGCTCTGTGGAAGAGATCTGTTCTGTTATGAAGGATGGTAGAAGTGACAGCAGCTCTCAGGCAGAGACAAGGAGAGAAGTTAGCAATTCAGAAACACATCGAACTTCCTTAATCCAAACTTGTCCGCACAACTGTTGTGTCAGCCCATCCAATAGCCTTCTCTGCAAACTTTCACATGCTTCCTACTATGACGATGGTTTCAAATAGCACTTTCTTTCTCTCTTTCTCTCTTCCTCTCTTTCTTTCTCTCTCTCTTCCTTTCTCTCTTTCTCTCTCTCTTTCTTTCTCTCTCTCTCTTTCTCTCTCCCTTCCTTCCTTCCTTCCTTCCTTCCTTCCTTCCTTCCTTCCTTCCTTCCTTCCTTCCTTCCTTCCTTCCTTCCTTCCTTCCTTCCTTCCTTCCTTCCTTCCTTCCTTCCTTCCTTCCTCCCTTCCTCCCTTCCTCCCTTCCTCCCTTCCTCCCTTCCTCCCTTCCTCCCTTCCTCCCTTCCTCCCTTCCTCCCTTCCTTCCTTCCTTCCTTCCTTCCTTCCTTCCTTCCTTCCTTCCTTCCTCCCTCCCTCCCTCCCTCCCTCCCTCCCTCCCTTCCTCCCTTCCTCCCTTCCTCCCTTCCTTCCTTCCTCCCTCCCTCCCTCCCTCCCTTCCTCCCTCCCTCCCTTCCTCCCTTCCTCCCTTCCTCCCTTCCTCCCTTCCTTCCTTCCTCCCTTCCTCCCTCCCTTCCTCCCTCCCTTCCTCCCTCCTTTCCTTCCTCCCTTCCTCCCTCCCTCCCTTCCTCCCTCCCTTCCTCCCTTCCTCCCTTCCTCCCTTCCTCCCTTCCTTCCTCCCTTCCTCCCTCCCTTCCTCCCTTCCTCCCTTCCTCCCTCCCTTCCTCCCTTCCTCCCTTCCTTCCTCCCTTCCTTCCTCCCTTCCTTCCTCCCTTCCTTCCTCCCTTCCTTCCTTCCTCCCTCCCTTCCTCCCTCCCTTCCTTCCTCCCTTCCTCCCTTCCTTCCTTCTTCCCTTCCTTCCTTCCTTCCTTCCTTCCTTCCTTCCTTCCTTCCTCCCTTCCTTCCTCCCTCCCTTCCTCCCTTCCTCCCTTCCTTCCTCCCTTCCTTCCTCCCTTCCTTCCTCCCTTCCTTCCTCCCTTCCTCCCTCCCTTCCTCCCTCCCTTCCTCCCTTCCTCCCTTCCTTCCCCTCTTTCTTCCTTCCCCTCTTTCTTCCTTCCCCTCTTTCTTTCCCTCTTTCTTTCCCTCTTTCTCTCTTTCTCTCTTTCTCTCTTTCTCTCTTTCTCTCTTTCTCTCTTTCTTTCCTTCTTTCTTGTGAGCATAATATTTTCTGACAATCATACCTGTAAAGAAATTTATAAATACACATGCTTTATAAAGTGCAACTATTGCCTGGGAGCAAAAATAAAGTATAAAAACACTATCCCAACTCCTCAGAATTCTTTGTTTGTTTGTTTGTTTGTTTTCTTTAGTTTTAGAATTGTAAGCAACAAAAAGTGGAAAAGCTAGAATGTTGCTTTGAAAACTAGTTTGAATTATTTTGTTCCAGATGAATATAGACATACAAAAAGGCTTATCTGCACAGGTGGTTCGTGTACAGGAAGCAGAATCATACATACTTTGACAAAAGGTCACAAAGGGACAAATGCAATTCTTTTTGAACTTGACAATAATTTATTAGAGCTTTGCTTATTTTAAGCAAAAAAATGGCACAGTAAAGCTTCAGAATTCTCTTTTGTATACATTCATTTCATCATCTCAACTCAGTCTGAGATTAACTGTCTCATAGCCAAAAACAAGGAAATCAGTGTTGAAAGACAGTTAACTATTTGGGCAAAATTTTGAGATGAAGTTGAAAGACCTGACAATTTGTTGTTTTCCTTTCTTTCTCCTTCTAAAGTCACAGCAAGAACAGCTATAGGTTCAATGGATATTTTGCTCTAGCCTGAAACCTTTGTACTTCTATATGGTAGTAGCATATAAGGAAGAAAATAAAGTACTACTTTTTAATCCACAGAATGATTTATGGTTGAGTTTCAGAATGTTTTTTTCATGCTAAAGTCCCAGTTGATTCCAGTAAGTAGTGGAGGGAACTAACTAGCCCGTGTATTAGAACAAACTTCAGAAACTTAACTTTCACTGTTTGTAATGGCTGTATGCTAACCAACATTAACCACATACACAATTACTTCTACTGGCTGATACACTGACTTGCACACAGGTCAAAGAACTGAGCTCTGTGGTGTTTAAGTTTGGACACGGAACACAATGTACACATATTTTGAAGAACCTCTAATGAGTGTGTGAGGAACTGTAAAGCTACAGACACCCACTCCCAGTCATGAAGAGATTAGCTCCATAGAAGTAAATTGGATCATACTGTGTACTGTAAGTTTTATAAACAAGTAAGGCATTCAGGATTTTGTCTTGGTATACATGAGCTACTTTTATACTACCCTGTTAACTTACCCAGTAAGCATGCCAGGCCAGGAGTACACAGCCTCCATCTAAATTTCAGTAGTAATGCCTAGCCACATAAATATCCTCAAAGCATCAGAGACCTGAAACATTTGGGAATCTGGGTCATCTTAAAAGCTCCTGCTCCAGTATTTGCTACATGGCCTGCCTCTCACCTATCAGCTCAAGCACAGCCGTCCAGATGAGCAATCCTGCCATAGAGCATGTAGGAACACACAGTTTCTCCATTAAGACTCATTAGGACTGTGATGCAATGAGCTGATAGTAATATATAAGAAGCTGCTGAAGTTCACCATGTAGGCTGTGATACCAGGTTGTGATTGCAGAATCAATGGTGCACTGGACAGCAGTAGTCACAGGCCGGATCACCTCAAGGTGTCTATGAACCATGCAACTAAACTCAAGCTAGAATCCAGTGTAGGTATCACAGGTGGTTCTTACAGAGGCTCAATTAATTGAATGGAAATTTCAGGTTCAAAGGTTATTTTTGTTTGCCTGTGCCAGGAGACTGTGTGCCAACACATTTTGAAAAGTTAACTTACTAGTTTCCACAAGAGAAGCCAATGGCACACACCCTCTGGATGCTGGGCACAATGCCCACAGCATGTTGATTCATGACATAGCAGTTGGATATCTGCAAGTTCATTGCTGGTGTGAATTTAAGAGAACTTCAGAACCATGTAGTTTTCCTGTACATTTATTACTGTCGTAGAGCACTGGTCATATCACAGGAACCTTACGGGTCTGTACTGATAACCTTTTCCTCTGACCAACTATTTTTTTCTGTTTCATATCTTTCAGTTAACTCTTAATCCATACAAGCTCATGAAAATGTACTTCCTTTTGAGAATCTTTGATAAGAAACCATGTCAAAAGGTGCCTGGATGTTCAGAAGGAATTTATTTTCAGCTGTGAAAATGACCCACCTTCCCTTTACACCTCAATCATCTATTGACCCTACAGACTGTCTGGTAAGCTTCCTACTTCTGAAGTCCTACTTCTGACCTATGTCATTAGAATGCCACTTTTAACTCATCAGAATTAGTCCTGTTCAACCTTCCCCTTATCTTGTTTTGACATGATTTCTGCTTTTTGAAGTATTGTATATTTTTCATTTCTAAATATCTCCTTCAATCTGTTTTAAACACAGCAGCTCTTTTTAGTCCTTGTATATGCTTTAAGGTGGATAATAGAACATACTTTGACAATTACTGCCGGTATCCAACACAGTGTATTTATTTATTTTTTTTAAATAAAAATGTGTAACTGGAAAGCATTTTAGAACTGCTGACTTTTGTTTCTTTTGCACAAAGTTTCTAGTTTCTTGGGTAGCTGATGTAGGAAGTGACATATCTTCTATACCACTTGATTTTCTGGATAATTTTCTATTACAATTTTTCTTGATACAAGGTGAGAGATTATCTTGATGAGGACTTCTTGGTTCATTCTATGTTCAAGCCAGAGCGTTTTTCTTCCAGCCTCACTTGAGAAGATGTTCACCTCCCTAACCTAACCAGCCACAGCCTCATTGATCACTGGTACTTGTTCTGCCTGGAAGTATTGAGGATGGATTAGCAGCAACCTCCCTGCATAGCTTCCACGTCCAGGATCTGATAAAAATACGATGCTACCTACTTGGTGTAAGAGAGCAAAGACCATAAAAGAGTGTCATTATTTATTATGAATGATAGCATTTACAGTCTCTTTGTGCCCCCGACAGAGTCCCAGTTTGTAACAACACTGAGGCAGAGCAAACAAGGGAGACAGCATGGTCCACAAATGGTCTTGAGACATAAATTGACCACAACTATTGCAAGGCCGCACTGGAAGCATACAGGACCCAGATAACACCCTCTGGGAGGCTCTCTGGCATGCTCTACTATCCACCCAGAGACACTGCAGAGACTGGCCAGTGTAAAAAGCCAGGAAATTAAAACCTGAGGACACTTTGGGGAGAAATTTTTCAGCACAAAGCATAGAAAATGACATTTATGAGTTTTTTTCCAGAGCTAGGAGCCACAATTAGAGATGATGTTAAAAACAAACAAAAAATTCCAAACTTATATCCCATTCCTTTACAGCCCACTGCAAAAATGATAGTTTTCAAAAATTCTAAACACACGGGGTTGGCAGTAGTTCTGAAAATCTGTCCAGTAAAAGAGTTTCTGAATATAGAAATTTGTCGTGAGACGATGTGGAGAATGCAAAATTGCTGGCAGGACCTCTTTGAGCACGATGGGCGGGCCGGCGAGAGTAATGAGTCTAATTCAATATGAATTTACCATCAATACCCTTTAATGAGCTCTTAACAACACTGAATATCAATGTCCGCCAGACCACGTTTTTCCAGCCCTTATATACGCTATACCCAAAAGGCCATGCAGCAAGCACAGGCTATGATTGGTTACACATGCAGTCATTCTTCCCCCCGAGACGATGGTGATTAGCTGCAGGGCACTGTCCACATGCGCAGTGACGACGAGGGCACCCTCCTGCAGCCTGGGTCGAGGGCAGACCAGCTGCTGTTTACTTCCGCATGGTCCTAGTGCACCCCAGCCACCTCAAGCCCTGGCTTATTCACAGCATACGGCCCAAAAACTCTCCACAAAAATTCAAGAAAAACCTGCCTGCTTTCAGGTGCAAGAGTCATCTGGAAGTTTACTCTGAGCTGGAGTAATGCAAATTTAAAGATGGAAATATTGTCGCCTCATGCTGGACCCTTCAAAACCAAAACAAATAAACAACACACAGACTTTTTTTTCTTTTTCCTTTTCTTTTTTTTTTTTTTTTCCCCAAGTCACTGCAGAATTGCAGAAACCACCCCTAAATCCTTTCTGCAGATGATGTTCTTGTTCACGACAGGTTCGCATCAGTGTGAAGTCTGGGAGTACTTACCCTCAACCAATGGAAAGAAGACCTACGGTTTGATTTTACCTACAATCCTTTATATTTCACATATGGACATGTCATGACTTATTGCTAGGTACAGATGGTCTCTTGATCACAGAAATTATTATCTTGATACAAGCAAGAAGTGAGTGGCTCTTACGTCATATGTAGCGTAGAGCTACAGAGCTGAGAAACTCCTTTGGGTGATTGTCAGATGGGGGGAAGCCTTCTTCAAAAATCACCACAGCAACCATAGTTCATTTGAGCTCTTCCACTGAAGTACTAAGTTCCCCCTTTCCTAGGACCATCCCTCATCTCCTCTTTTTGCCTTTGTAGCACCCTGTTTTATTTTCTTCATCTGGGCTCTCTTTTTTTGTGGTGCTTGAAAATCTGGCTGAGCACACAGCAGTGAGCTTAGTCTCTGCTTTGCTCAGTCACCTGTCACATAGACCTCATTAATCAGCAGGATTCAAGATTAGTATCTGAAAAACAGACTGAAAGCAATGAAATATCACTCACACCAGCAATATGTTTTGTCTAGGAATCTGAAAAAGGTTGTGGGTTTGCTCTAAATTTTGGATAATTCAGTAGTTTTAATGATCTCCGTGGGTATAGATAGAAAAGTTGCTTTGTCCTAAGCTTCTTTGGGTCCAACCAAGGGGCAGACAGTTCCTTGCAAATATACTGTCCTTCTCTCCCTATTTCTGCAGCACCCTAGCACTTCCCAGAATGGCCCATGGGTTGCTCACCATGTGGTTGTGCAGCCGTGAGGATGTCCAAGCAGGACAACATCCCACAAAAACAACTGTGCCGAATGACATCTTGCATATACTGCATCTACACAGTGATGAGTCTTCCCATAGTCTCTCTTTGTGGTGAATAAACATCTTCCATGACAAAGACCAAATGTTGTGTTTCACGTACATTGCTTCATGACTAACACAAGAACTCTTTGCTTCAGTGAAACTGGAAGGCAGTCAGTGTGTTTCTCCAGAGAGCTGAACAACTTTTTCCTTCTTTGATGTAAATTCATCGGTTGACTCATAATTGGGACAATTCACCCTAGATAAGAGTTTCTGTGCCTCACAGAATAAATAGGTAAATAAACATGTCTTACATCAGGACAGGGAGTTTTCCATAAACCACAAAGTTACATAGCCCAGTTCTTTTAAAGACCTCAGGTGTGAATTGTAGAAAACATAGAAATTATAATCATACCAGCCAGGATGTGCAGTGAATATTTGTAAAAAATATATTAGCATTAGAAATAACAACAGAGATGCTTTTTCTTCTCTGATTTATTCAAAGCTTCCTGAATGTTCTTAGTTTTTCTTTACGATTTGAAATGCTTGTATTCTTCATGGGGGGAAAAAGAGAACCTATCACACCTTTATTCAAGAGCCCTTTGCTCAAGTTTCTGCAGCAAAAAATACAAGTGGTTTCCCTCACACCCATCTCCTTCTTCACCTCTGCCCCAGGACTGCTCCCCCAGCTTGTGCTGCTCACACAGCTGCTCTGTGACCTGGACCACTTCCCTAAGCTGACAGCCACAGCCTTGGGTGCAGTTAAATTATGTTTAACCTCGCTCAGCCACAGTTCAGTTCACTGCTTTGGTTCATTAGATGGAAATGAACATCCATGGTTGGAGGGAACTGTACTGTTCAAGCTGCTTCTTCCAGACAGAGAAATCAACATGAAACTGCAACAACAGCATTGGATTTGGTTGTGTCAAAGTGAGTAGTCTCACTGGAAAACTCATGTACTAGACTGCTGATCAACTTAAAGAACTAATCAAGTAGTTCTGAGGAACCTACCTGAGTATAAGATATAAGCAATAAGCATTTTCTATGTACTGCAGTGAGTCTGTAAAACAAAAATGCACACAAGTAAAATTCTTTCCATCTCATAAAAGGAGAGCTCCCCAATAACAAACCAGAAGAGACATGCTGCTTTGACAATGAAAAGATGAATATTAAAAATGAAAATAAGCTGCAGATAACAAAAAGTGCTCCCTAAAATCCAAAAGTATTTTTATTAATTAATATTTAATTTGAATAAATAAATATTTGAATAAATCCTAGAGAATTAAAGCAAAATTGCAATCTGTTTTAGCTATTTTAATAATTTGCTGTCCAGAAATCCTCGGAATAAGCTGGCTTATAGAATTGCTAAAATAGCTTAATTGAAAATATATAGTCCAGTAAACATGATTTAGTTGTAGCAGTAAAACTCAGTCTTGCTATTCAACTGTGCAAATGGTACTGGACTACCAGTGTTATGCTGTGCTGGATGTGCGGCGGTCTAAGCCTAGCATCAGTGTGAACAGAAGGGGGTGGTGTTACCTCAGCTTGTGCAAGGATCTGCACTTTCCAAGAATGAAACAAAAAGATTACCCATAACTTCATTAGCTCCACTGACAAAAGAATAAAATACCTAGGAAGAGAAATGAACTGACATTATTTACATTAAATGAAACTTCTAAAATATTTGATTCCTGTTTGATATGGCTTTTTTTTCCCCTCTACTCAGCATTGTGGGTTTAGATGATTTACAAAAGACACATGAAGTGCACAGAAACATTTTGAATACAGTTCTGCAGCATCACTACACTATGCCCCATTTTTCATGCTGTGTGACTCTTGTAAGCCCATTCTGTGCATTGCACAATAAGGCAGACACAAGCAGTACATAATTTGGGATTCAGAAGACCCTCTCTTTGTGCTCAGCTGGCTGGAGTTAGACAGGATTTGAGAGAAGATTAGGCAATATCTCACAACTGTGGCAAAGAATTACAGGTGGGTACCCAGTGGAGATGTCCATGGTAAGGTCAAGTCACACCCCTGCTCCAAGAAAAACTCACTGGGGGAAGATTTTGGTGAGCTAGTAGTAGCAAGGGGAATCTTGCTGTGTCATTGAGACCAGGAAGCATGCTGGGAGCAGCTGCATGGGAGGCCCAAGCTACGAAGGTTTTTATGTTTTGGTGTGTTTGGGGGTATGTGTGGGTTGGGGAACAAGGAGGGGTGTGCGTGTAAAAGAGAGAAAAACCTTCTGCTAATTAATTGGCAAAGTAGTAATTGGTCCTTGGGACTGTTTATTCAGTCAAAATGCCATAGTGTAACTCATTAATGCAACAATGGTTGCATATGCAAAACATCACATAAATACTTTCTCATTTAGATTTGAATAAAAGGGATAGCTATGTACAACACAAATACATACTGCCACTGAAGTTACTTAAGTATTGTGTATCAGCTGAAGAGAGTACATTTAAGAATTATATGACAAAGAAAAAAAAGATCCACTGCTATTCCAACAGCTTTTTAGAGTCTAGCTAGAATCATTAATCTAAAAATTACTTTGGAAACTGATTCAAAAAGTATGCTCCACACCCAAACATCTTGAAGTCGTGGACAAACAGGGTTTCATCCAAAAACTTCCTCTGGTGAGGGAAAGAAACTTTCTATAGCCGTTATTTGTTAGAAAGCTTTGCTTGCATTTTTCTGTCTCCTGCATTGTTGATAATTCTGATTCACAAAAATGTCAAGCTTTTAAAGGGTTGTATTCCTTTCCAAAGGTGAAGCTAAGTGTTCCTAACATCATGCAAAGTGGTCTGAGGAGAAGGAAGAGTTCTGAAAACATGCATTTGTGACTCTTTGAAACTGTGATAACCACTTGGAGACTTGACAGTGTGTCATCACTGACCTTTTCTTGTGAGCACTCATAATTACAGAGAGATTAATTAATTAAGTTTTACTAAGATGCTTTGAAGTTGTAAGATGCCAGATACTGTAAGTATGACAGCAAGTTTTATATACTTTCTACCTACTTCCAAAACAGTCTGCTTAAGTGAATATGTATGCACAGTAAATTACTGCAAACTGCAGAAGTTGTAATAGCAGCGTAAGATCTTGCAGTAGGAAGGAGAAGATACAATCAGTAATATATTTGTCTATAGATATCTTATTCTATGGAAACGTGGATTTCAGAGATGCCAGTATAATACATACATTGAATTTGTTTCCACTAGTGTCCAAGAAGTGCCATGTGCTGCCTCGAAGAAAGTCTATAGTCATTACTCAGAAAAAAAGTAACGTTAAAGTAATTGGTTTCATTTTGCTCACTTGCTATATTTTGCTCATCATAAAAGTCTTAGGTTTGCTTGATGTTGCAAGTTGAAATGGCAAAATATTACTGAATGAGCCAAATCACAGTATTGGAAGAGGAATCCACTTTAATTTCTCTTATTCCCCATTTAGCAGTGAAATTAAGCATGTGCTTAATTTTAAGCACATGTGTAGATCCCATTGAAATCGGTAGGATTTATGCACATATTTAAGTGCTTTGCTGAACTGGGGCCAGTAAAGAAATAGGACTAATCTCATTAATAAAGGAAACAAGAGTAAGTCCAAGTTACTTAATCACAAACAATCTATTTATGGTTAAAGAGTTGTGCTTTTTACATCTTCACTGTCTTACATTTTAAGAAATGTAAATACAAGTGAGAAAGGGTAATTCAACTTTCTGTAACACAACAATACTATGATTTGTGCAGTAACACCTTTGTGATTGTTTGTTTGTTGGAGCTACTGACATTTCCCTATAAGCTTGGAAATCCCTTTTAACTGTGTTCTGTTTGTGCTTTTCCCTCCACTAAATATGTTCTATTTTGCGTTTGGCAAAATTATATGGATTAGTGCTAAATAACCAATACAAAGAGAAATTGTAATTTGAGAGATTTAGGGCCAAGTTTACTTATATAAATCCTCACAGCTCCACAGCAGTAATTGAAGCAACATGAGTTGAATGCTGGTTGAGGTTTTAGACCTCAGGGTTAGGGGTTTTTTTACTCCTTGCAGAATATCTAGAGAAAAATTGAAGCTATTTTCTTAGAATTGCTATTAAAAACTGTTCAGTTACTCAGTTTGTGTTTTTTTCCCTGTGGATTGCAAAATGCACAGATAATCTTGATACGTCCTACCTAATCTGCAGGTGAGTATTTGTGATTTGGCCCTATAAATCAGGCAATAAATTTTTTGATGATTGTAGGTAGAATTCTTGAAAAGTGATTGTTACATAGAAACTCATAAAAAAATATTTCTTCAGACTTGGATTCAGAAGTTCCACTTAGTGGAGATTTTAATCTATTAATGTTAAAAGACTGCAGAAATCAAATACAAGGAATATATCAATAAATAGTTATGCAGGTTTTTATTATTATTTTTCATTCAGGAAAATCTGTTCTAAATACAGTAAAAAAA
This sequence comes from Streptopelia decaocto, assembly GCF_964273445.1. Lineage (NCBI taxonomy): Eukaryota > Metazoa > Chordata > Aves > Columbiformes > Columbidae > Streptopelia > Streptopelia decaocto. Next base: position 57,063,074 of record NC_138657.1, read on the forward strand.
TAGAAGTACAAATAACACAGTTCACATATTGTAACTCATTGCACAAAAAAAAGAAAAAAAAGAAGGTCAAACATTGGTTCATGTTATGTGTGCAAATATCCTCTCAAATCCAGCAAGACAGGGAAAAGCTTAGAAAAGTAAGGACATTGCCAAAGAATACAAAACAAAGTTAATAAAAAGGAAACCTCAGCTAGAAGAAAATAATAATTTTAATGGAAAGACAGAAGCAACATGTAAAACAGGTTTCCTCTTAATATCTTTACTTGATCTAGTCTATGAATTTTGTGTCCTGAAGTTTACCAAAGAGGTTCATAGGAGTTGAAACTCAAAGCTGTCTATTTTCACTTTCAGATTGGTTTATATTCCAAACATATTAAAAAGGAAAAATCTAATTCTATACTAATTTCCACATGATGTTCCGTTGCTCTTACATTGCAAACCTGGCTAAGAACAGAAGACTGTATTTGATTACTGCTTATTAGCCTGAGCCTCCGTGGTTGTTTATATCCTGTAGGTAAAAGAGAGATAATTAATACAATAAACTATCACTGCAATATTTTTTTCCATCTATGGAGTTAATTAAAAATCTGATCTATCTCAGGATGCTAGCTGCCAATTTTATTTTTTACTCTGCCTGGTGTTGCTGTTATATGGCATAATGATAGCAATATAATTGAACATACTTTCTGTGGCTTTTATGTTTACTAGACCTTCTTGGAGCAGTCCTAGAAAATGAAGCATGAGGTTATTAAGCAGGACCAACACAGTGAGTCTGTAGCAAACACCTGTTTGTCTGGTGTTGTTTACATGTGTGAATTTGCCTGAATTAATTGCAGTGCTGCTCATGGCACAAAAATTAACCGGCTGTTAGTGTGTCTATTTCAAGCATCCAGTTTCAGAAATCTATAAATTAGGTGTAAAATTTTCTCTGAACTGAAATGCTCAGAATCAGTTATTAAAAATATTGTCCTTCATAAAAAGAAATGGGCTTAAGCTATGAGTTCCAGCTGATATTCAAGAAGTTATAGCTGTTTGATATGTGTTCAAATTGAGGGATAATCTACACTTTTTGTGCACTTTCTTTATCTTCCCATAGCTCTTCATAAATGCAAGCGGAGACAGGATAACCTTCAAATCCATATACAAGAATTAAACATTTGAAGAGTAACAGAAGAGCAACTTATATTCTGGGAACGCAGCCTGCAATGACAGAGATGTGACTAGTGATAGATAGTCTGAAACAATTTTGACATTTGGTAAGTTCTCTGAACATCTTATAATTTAAGACTGGGAATATTCTCACTGGTGTGACTGTACAGCAGAAGAGAGAGGTGCAAACAGGTAAGGTGTAAATACCTCTTGTCAGTTCTTACGTACCTGCCCATCTTGTGGTACGCCCTTTAGAGAAGTGAAGTTTTATAGACAAGGAGATGAATAGAATTTCTTATCTATAGGTATGACAACAATGCATACAAGACTGAGTGAAAATAATTTCTCAGAGTGTGTAACTGTGTAGGGACCCTCTAGTATTCGACCTGACAGAACAGAAATAAGCATTAGGCAGCTTGGTGTGCTAACAGCATAAGCTCTGGCTGTAGATAGTTCTTCTGAACTAAAGATTACTGGGTTAAAAAGTGTTCTAGTTCCTTGTTAGTCAGCTGGTTAAGTGTAAGATTCATCTCATGAATATTTATTCTGCATTACATATAGACTAAATTATTACAATGGCTTGTTTGGCTGGGAAATCTTTCATTCTCCCTGTTTTTGCTCATGTCCAGGCAGTAACCATCAAAGAAAGTGAATTAATAACCTTCTACAGCAACTAGAAAATGAAGGGCTTTGTGGTGGCCTCTTGTATCACAAGTGAAAGTACACCTTGAGTTGAGAAAACAAAGGCAGGCTGATTTAGCACACTGAACCATAAATTCATCTAATTGCCACCTAAAACTAAATGCACCAGGGCATTGTGAGGATCCCATTTACAAACCAGGACAAGTAAATCACAGTAGTATGTAACCTGGTAATTGTGAGACTGATTCCCAAAGGTAAGATTGAGGAAAGTGGAAAAAAATTCTAAAATCTGACTTTTCCAAAATTTCTGAACTATTAGTGTATAAGTAGAAATACTCAATTAGGTCTTGTTGACTTTGTTATAATCTTAGCTTAAAGAAAGAGGGAGAGAAAGGTTGCAATAATTTCATAAAAGTTATCAGGAATGTTTGTGATATTTCATACCAGCTGTTGAACTGACTCCTGAGATATGCATTAGTTTAAATATTCCCACAAAAGTTCGGGAAGACAAGTTATCACTGGAAACAACATGCTGTATTCTCAGCTGGTGATACAGGAGCCTTTGATACTCAGTCTTCCCTTTTTTCTTGGCATAAATGATTACAGAGATTAAATGGGGACTCATGGCTTCTGTTTTCAAACTACTATTACATCTATGAGTGATTTTGCTTTTTGTAACCTGTATAGCCCAGATTGATGGCATGTATGGTTGGAATTAGCCTTGATGAAAGCAATAAAATAGTGGTTTTTTTCAGCGAACTGCTATCACAGGATTTGGTTTCCTCTAAGTCTTCATAATTTGGCACATAGGCCCCTCAAATCCAAAAGCAGTGGTGCTGTCATGCAGTCTATGGAGCTGAAAAGTACACTACTGGCTCAGTTTTGTTCTCTCTTTAAACAAATAACTCTGTGAACAGCTGAGAGTTTGGAAGACCAGTTCCACACAGCTCTCTCCTGTGATTGATGGTGTGGTGTCTAATCTAAGTTTTAAACTCAAGCTGCAGGATCTCCCTCAGAGGGGACTGACTTGTGTCTTTTTCTTCCAACCAGCTAGCCATTTTTCTGAAAGTGGTAACATTGCCTTTTTCATAATTGATTGAAATTGGCAAATATATTCCAATATTCATAAATTTGCATATGCAGTTTTATTGGACTCATCTGCTGCAACTGTCATTTTTAACATAACGATTCTGGCAACTGAATAGCTCTGTTCAACAGCTCCTAAAGATAAGACAAGAATTTAAGTCACAAATGATAAGAAAGAAAAGAGATTATTGTATTATAATAAGATCTAACAAGAGAAGCAGTAACAGATTAATACCGCCTCTTTGTTCTTTCAAATGTTTTTACTATTATTATTCTTTAATATTTGAGGAAAGGAATATGCAATGGGATTTTGCATTTAGTGATTATACTCCTGTGTCTGCTGAAAAAAAAATACTGGTTTTATTTCTCCTTTTCCCAGAAAGCAAAAAGGAGAAAATTTCCAGATTCAGTTTGATTCCTCACACATTCCCTGATGATTGTCTTCTGCAGGGACAGACTTTTCCAAAGGCACATCAGAGTCCTCTGTCAATATGGCTAGATTAGATATTGAAAGAGTTTATTTAGCCAAGATTTTGACCAGATTTTGGTTATATTCTTATCTTCTGGAGATCCTTAGAGCCTGGGAGTTTAGTGCCCAGGCGGGAGAGCAGACACTGGCTCATATTATTAGTTTCTAAATTCCAAACATACACTTATACTCTGTAGTATGTTACACTGTTGTCTTTTCAGGGCATGCCTGTTTATTATAAGCCTGAAGGGGAATAATACACAGTACCATGTTACATTTCTTCCATCTAATCTAATTCAGAGCTAGAAATAGTCCTCCTGTTCCTCTCAGTGCAAGGGAAAAATCCAGTTTCGTCACATTTACCACAAAAGAGGTGAACACACTATGCTTAAAAGATACACACAACTGTTAATGAACATCAAAGGCAACAGGATTTTCCCTTCACATAGTAGGGGATTAAATCCTTCCACTTGCATGTGATATAAACAGCATGCATCAAACTTGCAGAAGTTCCAGGCAACTGGCATTTCTTTAAAATTTTCTATTTTCATGGCCTGAAAAACCGAAAATGATAATTTTGCATTCTAGTTGGTATCAATTTCCCAAGACTGTATGTCTGTTTAACACATTTTCTTCTCTATTTAGCACATGAAGATACTATTTCTGATTTAAGAATGTGTTTTGAAATACATCCACCTTTCAAAGTAATCAGTTAGCAAATATTTCCTAACAGCTAAAATTATTAATTTCAGTAGCTGTTTCTTAATGTCATGGGCATATGTATCTGAGATATTTCATCCCATTGTTTTAATCTTAGCTGGCAAACGTAAATAACAGAAAATACCACAGACCCTAATGCTTCCAGACTGTCAGAACTACAAGAATCAAGTATTTCACATGGAATGAGTATGAAAAAATTGCAAGAAATTTGACATGTCTTACCCATGAGCTTTCACAGGTGAAAGGTGTGTGCACACAACTATCAAGAAATGCATCTGAGTGCCCAAGCCTGTCATTTATTAAACAGTTGTAGGGTATTTTGATATATTATACAACAACTAACCTTATTTCCTTTTGTCTTAAGGAGAATTAAGAGGGGTTTTTTTGCTGTTTTGTTGGAATGGTTATTCATCATACTGTTTTACAGGACATTGATATAGTACAATTAAGTTAGCTCTTGTATGTGAACAGCCTGGAAATGCAAATGTTTGTCACTGTTGATGACCATCAGACCACAGTACAAACTCTAACAATCAGCAGAAAATTATTCACTCAAGTGGTCCCACTGGTTGCTCGTAGATGAAAATAATTGACAAGCTGGCCTTCATCTGGAACCTTTACTCAAAACTGGTCAAGTCCTCTTATGCCTTATGAGATAAAATTCTTATTACTGGAAAAAAAAAAAAAAAAGAAATAATTGTTAATAGATAGGTTAACATGGCACAAAATATCCTATATTGTAAAAAAAAAAAAACAGGACTAAATCCTTTCCTGTGCATTTACCCATGCAGTAGACTATCAGTCAGTTGAATTAATTATAACTACTAAGCACTATTTAAGAACACATTTCTTTACTAGTCCGACAGCACTCTTTTGTTTTTTTTCAACAAGATAATGAAGTACATGTTTTTGAGTATTAACATACTCATACAAATACTTTTTAATTTAATTTTCATAGCACTAAGAGGGAATGTTATTGCTGAGGTTGTTTCTTCACAGCCTTTTTTGAAAGCTGTTGCACTTGTTAGTGAGCAAGAAACTTGAAGTCTATTCTCCTTCCACCCCCCAGCCTGACTGTTGAATATAACTGGGAATATGATAGAACAGATTTTCCATCAATTTGCTTATAAGAAAAGCGTCCTTGCACAAAGCTGTAAATGACAGTGTAATTGACAGTCGTGATTTTGCTCTCTAACCTCAGACTGAGTTTCAGACTGAAGTGCAAGAAAAGCAGGGCCACAGAGTATTACAGCAGAGCTGTTACCTTCCATGGTGTGTAGGAGTTTCAGGGACATAATGGCCATATGGTTATTATTTGGGCAAATGTTGTATAGCAATGGAAATGAAGCAATGTTTGTTCTGATCTGGTAAGTATCCATTGACAGAGTGCAGACAGGACAGATAGTAAGTCAGAGACTATCAACACAAATGAAAGGAAATCATAGAAAGAGGAAGAAGCTAATATTTCATCTTCAAAAAGTGATAAACATTCCCATGTGAAAAAGACATTTATTCAGCTAATGAATAATAAGGATATTCAAAACAATTATGTTTTCTTCAGCAGTTAGGATCACTGGCAACAGTTGCATTAAGCTGACTTCCCATTTAAAATACAGTCATCAGGAGAGGTCCAATAAATTATTTTCTGCCAACACACAAAACACATCTGTTAGAAGTACAAGAGAGGACAAAACACATGATGGTAAGAGTATCAACATTTTGAAGTCTTTTCTAACTTTTTGAGCTATTGGAACTTATTGAATTAAAACATGTCTTAAACATAAGAAATCACAGCATGAATAGCGCTGAAAGGGAGTGCAAGAAGCTGGCATACCCTGATTGCTATTATTCCTTGCTTCCAAAGGCATCTGATATGAGGACCCAATTTAGATGGAATACCTAGAGCGCTTTTTTCCTCTCCAAGATAAATATCTATTTATGCTTATATTTGTATAGCATAAATATATTAATATTATGTTTATATTTAGGCTAATAAAGTGCCTGGATTTTGATGAAGAATTCAAAACAGCTTCATTGGACAGAATTTGTGGTATGAGGAAAGCCTATAGCTAATAATGTGAATATAACTATTCAGGGCACTTAAATGACCAGGGGTTGGCTCTGAGCAATTTCAACCTAATAGCATCATATCCCAGTGAATTCCAGTCACTTGTAGATCTGCTGGCTTGTTCTACTTCAACCACTAATCAGGAATGGAAAGGTCTTCTAGAAAGTAGCATGTGTTCAACCATTTCCAAGAACCTTTTCCTTTGTTTGACTGGTTGTGATGAGAACTGTGGAGTGACAAGAGAGAGGGCAGAAGAGTTTCATATCCACACCAGCATTTTAGAAAGAGAAACAAATTGCAATGAGCAGCAGGGAGAGCTGGAGGAAAATGTGAAGTACTTGCCTGAAATCCTTGAATGTGGCCAAGCATCTGGGAGCAGCAATTGTGTCAAAGGCATGGAGGCCTGTTATTTTACTGAACCAAGGAAGGAAAATTGGAAGGAAAACTCTCTTTGCTGAAGAACAATGAAAGTTTTTATTTTTTTTTTCAATCATAAAAATCTTCTATTTATTCTTGACAGAGAATTTCTATGTTAGGAAAAAACAACCAACTAACCAACAACACCACAAAAAAACACCACCACCACCAAACGAACAAACAAACAAACAAAACCCAACCAACCAAAAAAATACTCCAAAAACCCAAAACATGTTAACAAGTCTAGATTATTCTTTGTTATCTCTACAGCTCTTCAGAATAAGACTAACAGATGTTTAAGCAAGAGCTTATTGTTTAATCTTTTCACTGCCTTTAGTCTGAATATGTCAGAAATATGAACCATGTTTCATTCCACTTTAACTGTCAATTTTGGTAACCATGATGAACAGTGTAAAAGGGATTCTCTTTTTATTCAGAGAAGGCCAGCAGTTAAGAGGTTAATCTGTTAAATCTGTTAATACTGCCCATATACATAATCAGCTGTGGAAATGAACAGTATTGCAATTCCATTTTATGAAATCAAAATCATGACTAAGGTCACCTGAGTAATCCTTGAGAATAACAGCTTTAAAGAGAGAGATGTGTTTGTAATAAAATGCCCATTATCTACTTCCACCCATTGGGTAACCTGCTTTTACCCTCCGACCCACTGGTCTCCTATGCTGAAATGCCTGTGAGAGGTAGCGTTTCTGGAAATGACACATCAGTGCCAGTGAATCCGCCTGGCCAGTGATGAAATGTCATTTCTGGATCCCTGCTCCTGAGGCAGCAGCATTCCCAGGAGCAGCAATCCACATGGCTGTAGCACAGTCCTGGTTTGGAGAGGCAGCTAACAGCGAGGAGGGCAGAAAGCTCCTGTGCCTGTAGATTAACAGATATACAGGAAAATTCCCAGATGTCATGGGATTTATCTTCTCAAGAAGACGATTTTTGTCCTCCTTCATGACAAGATAATTGGTCACACTGTAACTGTGTCTACCTGAAGTCTGTGCATGTTCCTTGAGCATGGTCTCTGCTGAAAGGATGATGTTCATTCTTCTTGTGCATTTCTCTGACACTTATTTCCTTCATATGTTTTCAGTCTAGCATTCTCCGGTCCCTGAACATCCAAGCACTGTTTTCATTGCTATCACTCTTTGTTCTGAATTTGAAGGAAGTGAAACTTCCGTAATTATTCTCTGTGTCTATCTTTCTCATTTTTCAACCATGAACTACTTTGACAGTTGAATAATAAATAAAAAAGTTCATGCAAGTCATCCTATACAAGAGACTAGGCAGAGGAGTAAAAGCATAAAATACCCAAACCATTGGAAAAGCCATCTTGTCAAGCCCTCTTTATGGACGTAAGAGAACTCACATGCAAGAGAGGGCTTGTGAGTACACTAATTAGGAATAAAGCTTTAATCAGAGCCTTCAGTCAATCATGAGAGACAAATCTTAGAAAATGAAGGATCATTAATTCTGTTTCACAGAACTATTTGTTTAACATAGATGATAGTCAGAAAATGCATTGCTTACGCAGGGAAGGGCATATATTTAGCCAAATTTGAGCTCTGTGGAAGCCTTCCTAATTTCCTCTGTGCCACTGTGGTATGTTGTGCATAACTGTGATTTGCCTGGATGAGTGAGTCACACGATTCACCCAGTTTACCACAGTCTTTTGAACTCACATAATGCAAAGTTATTCAAACTCTTTATCATTGAGAAGCATCAGCTACAATTTTGGATTTTGAGGAAATATTTGTGATTGCACATTAAATTTTCCATTATGTATTAAAATTTTGGAAGTGTAATTCAAATTTATGGGTTAACCTCTGGTCTCTCCTACAGGTCTGGGGCTGATTCTGCAGGTAACCTTCCACTCCATTATACAAAGACCTGTAATACAAACGGGAGTTTACTGGGATTTTCAAAATGGGTGAAGTGTATGATTCCCTTTGTGAAAATGTTTTGAAAATAAAAATTGTGACAATGTCTAAGAGATGTAAACACCCTTTAGAAGTAATTGTATTTTATCCCATGTCTTAAGAAAATCACCTATGATGTGGATTATAACAGTACTGTTACAATATATTAGTAAAACAGAAAAATGGTGGCAAAATGTTAAGTATCTTCATCCATTATGAAAAGGTCTTTCCTAGAAACATGTTCATGTTTCAGGGTTGTATAAGTTCAAGGGAATAAATGCTACCTCATAAAATTCAAGGCATTAATGGGCAATTTAAAGTTCACCATCCTTCTTCTTGCTGAAGTCACCTCTCCCTTCCTGACACAGTTTTAGGTGCAAAGCGAAAGACAATACAATCATACTTTTTTACTTTTTCAAATATTAGAAAGGAAAATATACTCAAGTCCAGTAACTGCTTCCTGTGTGGAGAAAGGAGCAAAAAATTACAGGAAACCACACTGAACACATGATAACATTTTGAAATACAGTGTGTGAATTTGGAAAGAAAATTCTTTTAAAGAATAATTATTTTAAAGAAAAGAATACTTTAAATTATTAAGAAAAAGCAAAGCTGGAATTAAATCAGGACATTACAAGCATGTATTATGTTGCATATTTATGTCTACCCATGCATTTTGTACAATCTAAATACAACTTTATCCATAACTCAAAAATAAGTTCTGTTTCAACTCAGTCACTGACATACACAGACATCCAGTGTGTCTGTGTATACTAGTGCTGCTATCTACAACTTCATGCCATTTGAAATAAATTGCACCTTAAATTTGAAGGTAATTTTAGGTAGTTTGGTGTGCAGTACAGATCCCATCTTTGATACTTAGCAAGCCTGAGATCTTTCTAACTTGTGAAGTCTGCATGTCTACAAACTAGTATAGATGTGTTTATGTTTATTACCTTTTTCCATGCATGCCTTGAAATGACTAAATTACAGATATTTTACCTGTGTTTTGTGGTAGAAGACAGATACCGTCCACTAGTATAATTTATCATGAAACACCCTGTTTTACAAAATTACAGAAAAGCAGAGCAATTTTTTTTTTATTTTTTTCCTCTTTTCTTTTATTTATTTATTTATTTATTTATTTATTTATTTATTTATTTATTTATTTATTTATATATTTTTATTTCTAGGACTATGGCAAAATCTTCAAAGCCCAGAAGATGCCTTCTAGCTAAGAACTTAGCCATGTAATAAACAATTTTCATCAAAGCACTGGGTTTGTAGAAATAGAGTACAATTGTGGATTTAAAATTTTGATAATGTTCCTTACTTATTAGCTATTTTGTCTTTTGTATTTTGACCTAATTCAGCCAGCAAAGGCATCAACCCTTATGTAAGATTAGATACACATACACATACAGCAGCCCAAATCAGATTAGCTGCAATCAAGGTAATTGTGTTGAACAAAATTGTTCATCTGTGCTTTGCAGCTGCCTTTTGGATTCAGTGTTTGATCTCAAGTGACTGAGTTATACACATGTTCTTCCTTAATCCTAGATAACTTAGGTTTTATTTTAATACATAATCAGCTCTTTAAAACTCAAGAATGAGAGTACAGCATATTTAGTTTTGCATGTAAATTAACTCATATTTTCTTTTATTATTTTCCTTTGGTATAATTCAAATTTATTTAATTGGCATTATGTGGAATTGAGGTTCCCAAAATTTAAGGTAGTCATCTAGACTGCCTGCTCTCCAGCTCCTCTGCAGTAATCAAAAGCTAATTCGTTAGTCAATCTTCCTGTTTTTTCAGTAATTAAAGTTAGACTCTGACCTTACTCAGAGTGCTAAATACCACACAGTGAGAAAGCAGGTGCCTTTCCTGTATATTGCTCCTACACTCTTACAATCTGTATGTAGGAAGGCAGTATGGCTTCTTATAAGCTCCAGTAATTATGTTTAGAGAAAAAAAGAAAATGGGAGAAAAAGATATGGGAGCTGTGATTCGTCAGGTTTTCTCAGTCTAAGTGTGCTTGAAGTCATGATTCCCATGTTACTGAAAGTATCTGAACTTATGGTTATAACCATAACTTATGATTATGGTGACATCTGAGTTCTGGTAGCTGCTACTCTTCATCATAATGAAACCTAGGTGCTATCAGTCCAGTAGGGCAACAGTCCAGACGATGAGAAAGATGAGCCCTACTTTTGCCTAGGATTTTGACGCTTAGCTGCTTCTTGGTTGATTACTATAGTTACTATCTGTCCAGCTTAACTTCACAAACCTTTACTTTTACACATGTTGTAATATAAGTTTCCTATTTTTGTAAGATAAAAAGTTGCATTTTTTGGTGGACAAACAAATGACTTCTACGGTTATATTGAAAAGATACTGTCTCCTCGTCTTATCCCTCAGAGAGAGAAATAATTAATTTTCTAAAGGATGGTCTTGTAGTTGTGAGCTATTTTTCTTCCATGAAGAATAAAACAAAGGATAGCAAGAAAAATTAACATTTAATGTATAGAACACATGCTGACACTAAACTCAGATATCATGTTTCTAGGAACAAGAGATAAAACTGGATCAATAAAAAGATTTTTTTCAAAACTTTTGAGGTCCATATTTTGTTTTGAGGTTCTTCAGTCTTTGTGCAGAGCCAAAAAAGCTTTTATACTGTTTATACTGTTGTTTATGGTAGTTATGAAGAAAGAAGAAAATATTACCTTCCAAAACCAGCCAAATTTGACCTGCAGGTTGTGTATAAGAAAGAATCCAACTTATCCAAACATTATCTTTTTAAGTTCCGTGAAGGTCTTTCTAAGAGGAAGAGGAAAAAAAAAAAAAAAGAAGTACTACATGAGAAGCTCATTGTTAAGCCTATTATCTACAAGCTTTTGTCCCTGTGGAAGTCAAAGTGGCTGTAATATCTGGAACAATGTCCAACAGCTACAAGGGGATTTGCCTAACTCTTCTTTCCCTTTGAAAATATCAGTTTCTGTTTCTCCCTTGAGGAAATGAGCTATGAATAAATCCTCTGAGCCATATGCCGTCATGTAGGGTTTTGTCTTCTAGGTCTGCTTTATGAGTAAATATAACCATTCCCAGGAAATCTCCATCCCAGAATTTCTGTTCTGTTGCCTCAGGACTGAAATTCCTTGCTTATGACTACAAAAAAATATAAGTATATATATTTATATATATACATGCATAGGTTTTAATATAAGCATATACTTTTAAAATATATATTAGTATCAACAGTTTTTATAGTGGAATCCTCAGTTACTAATTAATTAACACATAAGTTATGTATCTTTTGTTAAAGGGCTTCGATGTAGAAGGGAAGCTGAATTGCAGAGTTTTATACAGTTAATCCCTTCACATCCCTTTATACATAATTTTCCTGTACTTGGTTACTGAATGAAGTTACACAGAGTACGCTACACAACCTCTGTGTTTTTACTGTCTTTGTGCTTTTTATTGTTTTTTTATAATAGATTGTAAACATTAATCTCATTAATAGAAGTGGGTTACACTTGATGTCCCTGTAAAGATTGCTACTCATGTTTTTACTTTGGTACGAGACTTAGTCTTTAATATGCCAGTGATTATGCCACGTTTGACACAATCTTACACAGATCAATCTATTCTTGGGCTGGGATACTCGGTAGCACAGAGCTCAACACAGACTGCTTGCTAAGAGTCTTGGGCAAGCTTTGGAGCAGATGTTTGAGTAATATTATCTCTAGTCTCTAATTTAAAGAGAGTACAGGATTCTCCGCAATACACAGAATGACTGAGATCTGTTCTCAGATACCAATGATTTGTTATGCAACCTTGGATAAGTCCCATAATCTTTCCATCTGTTTTCCTATCTGTCCTCTTTATATTATTACTAGAGCTAGGACAGAAATGGAACTTACTTCCTATGAAAAATTCAGATAATTTGGAAAGTTACCAATTAGGGAAGAATAAATTAAAACCAGAATTTCCTTAATTACAATAAATTTCTGAACAAAATCCTTCTGTGTCATTGAAGAGAACTCTGCACAACCATTTCTTCGTAAGTGCTAATTTTGTAACAAGAAATATGGAAGTAGTGGTCACATAATCGAGGTGATGGCTCAGAAATCTAAATATATAGTCTTGTAATACGTACAATTACCAACAGAACAAAGTATCTAAAGGTTTCAGCATCTCTAGAAGTTGCTTACTAACTAAACAAAGGGTCTATATGATACTAAATTGAGCTTACAAAAGACTTAGAATTACATAAGAATATTTAAAATTGTGTAAAGTTTTATGTTATTGAGGCTTCAGTAGAGAATAAAACAGCCTGGGTCTAAGCCCTCTTCCCCTCAGCCTAGTGAATTAAGTATGCAGTATCAGGAAATTTAAAACCTTTCTTATATGGGAAATGTTTGAAAAAGAAATATAGAGAGTCATCTCTGCAATTGCAAATTATATGCATTTTGCCAAGTTTCCTCCATGATTTGATAACTCTTACTGTAGCTGTCCTTGTAAATATGACAATAAATTTTTAAATCTCCAGAGAACTGGTAAATACAGGCAGATGCACTTAACTGCTGGTGAGCAACAAAAGTCAGTCTGCAGGAAACTGTGGCACTAATGTAGCTCTTGATTAATCTCTAATTACACTTTTGTCATCTTAGCAGGGAGACAAAACTATAGCAGTTCCTAAATAGGTAGGCAGCATTTTGGCACCTAGCAACCAGCAGTTCTTTCATATTAGCTGCAGTGGACTCTGTGCTGTTACATGGAAGGTGGTTATGGATCACTGCTCTATTATTTATAGAGCAGCATTTACAGAGGCCTTCACAACAGTATATAAATTAGCAGCTTAATAGGCCATTGCTAACTAAAAACATGGCAGGAGCTGAAGCATCAAGTATGAAATTAAAATGTGACTTGGAGATAATAATGTTTGTAACACAGATAGAAAGGAATGTCGATATATTTCCCTGTTAACCATTTCATGGGCAGAATACAGTATGGTCTAAGTATTTTCATATGAATATGTGTGTGCCTATCTCTCTCATTTCTTGTATGCATATGTGTATATATGTGAATATATAGGCACACATATTTATATGCAATAGATCTCTTATTATATTTTCTCAAATAGGATTTTTAAAGATTAGTGTAAATGCTTGTCCATATTCTTTTGCAGTAGGCTAATATAACAGAGAGGTGGATGAACTAGGAGAGGGGTGCTAAAAGGGATCTGCTAATTGGACAGCAGGGTGCAACAACACTCCAAGTGTCTTTGCGAAAGGGCCTTATTAGCTATCATTCAGACAAATAACACTAAGTTTCTTCTGCCTCCTGTTCTTTGGTAACTTGTCAGTGAGAAGACTCACTCCAAAGAAAGACCTCACACCTCTATTTGGTGTCATTTAGAGTGAATAAGATGCAAAAGTGATAAATACAGCAAATGACTGTTGGCAAGCTGCAGTTGAATCCTTATTTAATAAACTAAAGAAAGACATAAATTAATGTTTAAATGTTAGGGATTCTGGAATAAGAGAATAGGATTATTAAGAATGGGAAAACATAAGCAGAGGAACAGCAAAACCATAAATCTTTCATTTGCAGTGCTTCCTTAATTAAACCAATGCTTGATAATGTAAGACAGTTCTAACCTATACCATGGTGGCTCCTGAAGCTTCTGCTGGACTGGGTCCCATTTTGTTTTTTCCTTCTCAAACATATAATCAGAGAAATTCCCTGTATAGGAGGAGAGAGCTGACAGTCTGGCAAGGCATGGCAGATGATGGAGAGGAAGGAACTCAGCTATATTCACTTCCCATGTTCATATAGCTGACTGGTGAAAGGGTCAGAAAAGGGAGGCTGCATTGGTTATTACCATCTGCTAAAATCAATAGCAAAATTGGTACTATCTTCAGTGGAAGAGGAAATTGTCTTCCATTTTGTATCAAAAAAAACCATTGCTATATGTGCTTTACCAAGTCATCTTTCTTGACCATGCTTTTGGTTACTAGATACTTACAGAGATTTTTTTAAAGCCTTAGAAGTTAAATGTGGTATATCTTCATTTTTGTAGGTAATGGTATTTTATTTTGTGTTTCTCACCCAGAAAATCGTTCCCCCTCAAGGTTAGCCTATAGATGATGTACATTTGCATGTAGAAATTTCCCAGCAATGTGTTTTGTGATTATAAACCAAAGGTTCAGTGAAGGGTAACACCATATATTCATAGCATAAATAAAAAATATTGAAAATTAAAATTCAAAAATTTTCACAATGTCCAAAATTACTGTGCTGTAGAATTTCTTCCAGCTGGACAGGTTGCCCATTTCTAAAATTCCATACAGAGGCACTCTTATACAGTGATGAGCACAGAACCAAAATCCAGGGGTTTATTCCAAACAGGTAAAAAGAATGTTTTCTGTAGTGATCTCTGTCTCGTTTTAAGCTTAACAAAAAAAATAGCCAACAGGAAGTAGATAATCTGCACTCTCATTTCACTGAGGTTTGATTTCTCTTGAGCAACCTTGTGAGGGATACTGCTAATGGTGGTTCCTCCACTGGGGACATCCAAAACTATAGCTGTGACCCCTGCTACCATTACTGTGAGGTCACAGAACCTTATGTGGGATTTAGCAGAGTGTAAGTCACAGCATATACATAATATGTATTTGGGCTATTTAATAGCAGAATAAGAAGTCAGAGACCTGAGCAGGTGACTTCTAAAGGTATTTTGCTTTTTCCTAGATAGATTTTCAGGTTGAAAATCATGTTTGACCAACCTGATAGCCTTCTATGATGGAATGACTGGCTGGGTAGATGAGGGAAGAGCAGTGGACGTTGTCTACCTTGACTTCAACAAGGCTTTTGATGCTGTGTCTCAAAACCTCCTCATAGGCAAGTTCAGGAAGTGCAGGCTAGATGAATGCACAGTGAGATGGATCATAAACTGGCTGGATGGCAGAGCTCAGAGGGTTGTGATCAATGATACAGAGTCTGGTCAGAGGCCTGTAGTTAGTGGTGTTCCCCAGGGGTCAGTATTAGGTCCAGTCCTGTTCAACCTGTTTGTCAATGACCTTGATGAGACACAGTGCACCCTCAGCAAGTTTGCTGATGATACCAAACTGGGACGAACGTCTGACACACCAGAAGGTTATGCTGCCATTCACCGAGACAGGCTGGAAGACTGGGCAGAGAAGAACCTGATGAAGTTTAACAAAGGCAAGTGTGGGGTCCTGCACCTGGGGAGGAATAACCCCAGGTACCAGTACAGGTTGGGGGTGGACCTGCTGGAAAGCAGCGCTGCAGAGAAGGACTTGGCAGTTCTGGTCGACAATAGGTTGACCCTTGTGACCAAGAAGGCCAACAGTATCCTAGGCTGCATTAGGAAAAGTGTGACCAGCCGGTTGAGAGAGGTGATCCTCCCTCTCTGCTCTGCCCTGGTGAGGTCGCATCTGGAGTACTGCATCTGGTTCAGTGCTCCTCAGTTTAAGAAGGGCAAGGAATTACTGGAGGGAGTCCAGCAGTGGGCTACAAAGATGATGAGGGGCCTAGAGCACCTTTCTTACAAGGAGAGACTGAGGGAGCTGGGTCTGTTCAGCCTGGAGAAGAGAAGGTTGAGAGGGGATCTCATCAATGTTTATAAATACCTCAAGGGTGGATGTCAAGAGGATGGGACCAGACTCCTTTCAGTGATGCCCAACTATAACATGAGGGGAAATGGGCACAGACTGAAGCATAGGAGGTTCCATCTGAATATGAGGAGAAACTTCTTTACTTTGAGGGTGCCAGAGCACTGGAACAGGCTGCCCAAAGAGGTTGTGGAGTCTCCTTCTCTGGAGACATTCAAGACCCGCCTGGATACATTCCTGTGCTATCTACTCTAGGTGTATCTGTTCAGCAGGTGGGTTGGACTAGATGATCTCCAGATGTCCCTGTCAACCCCAACTATTCTGTCATTCTATGGTTCCATGATTCTGTGAAAATATGTAAGAGTAATTTTTAATTTTTTTTCTTTTTTTCCTACAGAGATAACTGGTGAATTAGATTAAGAAAGGACACCTCATGTTTCTACTAAAAAAAATCACTGATCATCAAACTATTCTCATCATAATGCTATAAGAATACTTCATTAACTAGTTGATTTCTATGACGATGTTCAAAGAGGTGGGCTCTGAGATGCATTTGAGACAGGAATTATGAATTGATATGACACTGAGAGGCTGATAAATTGTCCTCACTGGGTAGTGTGAGTTTCAACAGTAAAAGTAAACCTGTTTGAGAATTTTGGATCCCGCAGCAGGTCAAATTTACAAGTAAACCAAGCCTCATGTGATAGAGCTCTGCTTAGGTGCAGGTTTCCCCAACTTCAATCTAACTGTGGGGCTAGTTTTGTGTCGTTGCTGATCCAGCTCTTCGGAAGGAAATGACTTTTGACAGTGGAGGTATAAAACCATTGATTAGGAATTTTTAACTTATTTTTTTAGAATTCATGTCACAAGAGTTTTAAAATTGAGTGTCTGCACCAAGTAAAGTCCTTGTGCAAGTATACCTCACAATTCAGAGAACTGTAATCTGTAATCAGAATAAGGAAAGCAAAAGAAAAATATTAAAAGTTGTGAATACACAGTCATTTTTATTACTGCATGATTCTGTAGCTGCACATAATTAAGGCTGCTAATCCACTTTAAGTATTCATTTCCATATCTTAATATGTTTGATTTCTAAAGGTACTATTGTCACCCAGACTGATCTATGGTTTCACATGCCCATTTGGGGAAAAAAAAAAATCACTAGCTTAAATTCATACATATTTCTAATACATCTCTTCAGCCTTAATTCCATGTTAATTTAACCATAAATTCAATAAAATATTTTTGCTTTATTTTATTTTGTTGGAGTATTAGACATATTCAGTTATTATTGTACGAAAAGGGAGCTGAATTTATTGTGCTCAGCGCAGAAGAAATTAGAAAAATATTTTTAATTAAAAAATTACCTCAAAAGAAGGATAGTAAAAGGATCACAAATGAAATTAAAAAGATATATTGTCAATTACCTTTGATGATACAATTTCCAGCAATTTGTTTAAAGATGACACCTTAGATTTAATGAATCACTTTCAAGGGGTATTTTTCAATGAAATGTCTCTCTCTGGTGAGTAATTTAGAATAAATAAATCCATACTTGTATCAATACAAAAAATAAAGTCCTTTTATTAGCCTTGTGGATTTATTAGACATGGATATTTAAGGATTAGAAAGAACTCCTGACACTAAGGTTTAGGGTCATTAGACAGGTCATTAGAGCTTTGAACAGTAAATCTGTGCAAGACAGCTTCAGCTGATGACTTCAATCAGGCAATTTGTTTACCAATCATTATAAATTTCATTTCATAAAATGTATAGACTTAAACCCCCTGTATCACATCAAAGTAATCTTCAGAGTCTGCTTTATTTTTCATTAGCATTGAATAGACACTTTCTAGCAGTATCTTTTCCTACATTTTAAATGATAGCTATGAAGTCCATAGTTTAATTTTAAAAAAACCCCAACAAAACAACAACAAAACAGACAAACAAATGAGAAAATATAATACTTGCCATTTGTAAATTTAGCTTAAATGTTGAAAATATCATCCCTATGAATCTGTGAAATGGTCTAATATTTGTTGAAATGGAAGCTAATTCTGTATTTCCAGAAAACAACAAATAGTGTTTCTGTGGGATTGTTCAGCCATATAGATAATATACAGTTAGGAATATAAAAATAATACTTACTTGTGAAAAAGAATTGTGATGATACTTCATATTTATGACAAGTAGGTGAAAATTAATCTTCCTTTTTTTTTTTTAAATTTCTGGTTCTAATGTTATGTACTTCTACTTCGTGCATAAAACTTCTCAAACACCTGATTCATCCTGAATCACCTCAGCATTTCAAATAAGGAAAAAAATATACTGGGCCTTGGATATCAAAACTTGAAAATTACAGTTAATGAAATGTGTATGTGGGCCTGTATGTATGAATTTGACATTTGATATAATTATTTTTGTGTTTCCATTTGCTTAAAGGAGTTTCCGTTTTCCGTATGCATCCCTTTTATAAGTTGTATTTTCTATTCACACAGTATTTATAACAGAAAATTCTTTACACACAAGCTTTTAACATAAATAAAATGTTTTGATATACCATTTTGTTTATTTTTATGCATATATGTGAGTATATATATATATGAATTTTACCCAAAATTTGAAATGTATTCTGCCTATGTTTCATATCATTGAGAGCATTAATTCTACTTGCAATTTCCCATTAAAAAAAAAAAAAAACAAACTCCAAAAGTGAGATTATAAAATTGAAAGGACCTTGACATTTAATTTTTAAAGTTTCATGTAAAAGAATATTTGACTGATATAAGAATAAGTTTTAATCAACAATGTATGCTATTTTAGAGTTCTGTGTAAAGGATTTTACACAGAAACTAGGGAAATCTGTTACAGGAAATAAGCTGTAAATTTTTTTATTTACTCCTAAATATTTTTTAAGAGCTTTAAAATGCATTATAATTTTGTGTATTTTTAGAACAAGAGTTCTTAAGGCCTTGAAGTTCCAAATAATATCTGAACAAATAGCTAGTAAATAAATACAAGCCAAAAGGATTTTTGCTAAACTGTAAAGTGAACACATAAGCTAACCCAAAAGGTTACCTAAGGCTCTTGATTGTCAGTGGGAATATTTTTTCTTTGTATTTTGCTTTTGGTGATGTAAATAAACCCCAAACTTTTCCACTACATTTGCAGTCGCTTACACAGTAAAACAGAAGTTTGGTTTTCCATTAATAGATACAGAGCACATACTATTTTATCTGCTGCTTAATCGTGTCTGTTAAGGCTAAATTTAAACTCACTTGCCCACTTGAATACTTAATTGGTACAGAAAATTAAACAGTACACTATGACATGGAAAATATGAACATGCTTTAAAAAATGTGAAATAATTCTTACAATGAAGAATTTCTATATCTGCCCTCACCTATAGACAACATACTCTATTTCACTATAGGTTTTAAGAAGATGGAAGATTCTTAAAGACACAAAATGTAACTGGGATACTGCACGTGTAGAAAGATAAAGGAATTCTGTCCATGCTTTTAGGAATGTCTTTGGTTAGTTCTAGCTTTAGAATGCACTAGAAATGTTTATTGGTGGAGAACTGTCATGATTTCCTCCATAGAGTGTGGTGCCATTATACTAAACAGAGACTTTAATATAGTAAAATTTATAATATTTAATAATAAAAATGCTGTTTCCTTCACTTTTTTTGATAGTGAGAATTTCAGAATATCCGGACCCCAACTCCAACATGCTCTTCCATAAATGTGTAGATTCAAAAACCTGTTTGGAAGAAAAGTTGTTGAAATTTTCGTAGTAAAGGTGGCTTTAGGAATAACATTTCTGTGTTCATGCTGTAGACTGGTTACAAATGAAGGTGGAAAAAATGAAAAAAAAAAAGTGTTTTAAAATTTCAAAATTAATTTTATACTCCACTGTTCACTTTGAAGTTTCTTTCCATTTTATCTATTAAAAAGGTCTAACAATAGTTCAGTGAAAATGCAATATTTATTTCCATTCAAAGGAGACTGACATTTCTGGCAAAAAAATTAGAGGAATCCAGTTTTATACATGATTAGTTCCTCTGGCTCTGGTGGATCTACACATCCAAGTGTATGGTTGATTTTGTCTTCTCACAGCCTAACTGAGACCATGCAAGACTAAAGACAGATTTACCCACTGGGTTTAATTTGTGTAGATTTGGTTTCTTCTTTCTTCTTTTCACATGCATTAAATGACTTCCAAAGGATTTATTTTACATCTGCCACTCTTAGTCTGCAGTCAGTGGCTTTCCTCCTACTGCAGAGGAAACCCCAGAAGAGCAGCTCTGAAAGGGAGCCCTGTTTTTGCAGAGAAAAAGGAAGCAGATGACAAAAAAACTATCACACACAAAAATTTCTCTCCTTTGTCATTCTAATCAAACCTGATTTTCATTTTTGAAAGTGTAACCCTAACACTCCACCTGGGAATACTTGGTCATCAAAGCTGAACCTGGCCTGGCAGCATATACAGTGGTCTTGTCTGAACTCTATGGGATAGTTCTTTGGATGGCATAAATAAGGATTGCTGCATCTGAATGCAGTGTGTGCCTTGATTTACTGCAACCAATTTGAACCCATTAGACTTACGCCAGCATAAACCTGAAGAAACCCAGTGGTGAATCAATCCCCAAAAGAAAGAAATCTTTACATAACTACTTAATGACTGTAGAAATACTAGCTAGCTCTTGTAGGACTTCATTACCACATCTGATGAGAATGCTGATTTATGGAGATCAGTAAACAAATCTCAGCAGAAAGGGTGTCACAGAAAAAACAGAGAAACATATCCAGTATAGGAACAGACCATCTCAGGGACTGTATTTGCTTGCACTGTCTGAGTCAGGCTAAGATTTAATGGAAGACATGTCTAACTAGCACTTTGGATTTAAAGGCAGCTGAAAGGAGCATACAAAGCCCCAGTGGCCTGTTGATATAAAGGGCTAGGGCAAGGAGGATCCTGGTGCTCTTGGTTCATTCAATGACTCATCATGCAGCACTGGGCTCGTCATTTGACCCTTTCTTGCCTCAGTGAACTCAACTGGAGATTAGGGTGAGAAATGAATGTTCGTATTGGAAAATACATGATTTATAACAAAGCTTCCTTGAGTAAATACATTACAAAGAAGTCCTAAATCCATAAATTTTACACACACAATCATAAACAGTGGAGTTGATGTCTGTAACAACCCCAATTTCTCCTTCCTTCTTCAAGTTGCTTTCTTGTCTTACTGCATTACTCTCAGCATAAACCCCTTCACATTCATAACAGTTCAGCAAATGAGGGTAACTTTGTTACGTTCCAAATTTGTGGTCTGGTAAGACATGCAAGAGTAAAAACAGAATCCCACTTCTCCCATAAATCAGTGGAGGCAATGACTCCAGTTATATCTACACTGATATCAAAAGTAAGATTTAAAAAATTGGTTTAAACAGCTGTCTGGCCCAAGCATTTGCAATTGCTGCTGGTGTGTGCATGTGTGTGTTGGAGGTGTAGAGCAAAACCTGTTCATGAGAGCATAACTACGTTTTGTATTTTCCCAAGTGAGCATGTTGTCCAAAAACTGTCTTGTTCTGAAGGTCATTTTATTCAGTAATTAATTATATACCCCTTGTCTTGAATTGCTTTCAAGTTAAAAAGAAAAAGGAAAAAAAGGAAAAAAGAAAAAATAAAAAGGAAAAAAGGAAAAAAGAAAAAGAAAAAAGGAAAAAGGAAAAAAGAAAAAGAGGCTTCATTTTATGATAAAATCTCTATGAATATAAAAATCAAAGGTTAGGAAAAAGAAACAGATTAAAAGTCTGAACAGTCTTTGTTGTCTTAATTTTACATTTTAATTGTTTGGACAGCTCTCCACACTACTGTTTTTCTCATCAAAACGTTCATACAAGCTTTGACTATGATCAACAAAAACATGTAGTTGTTCTGCTAATGTGCCAGATAAAAGATCTATAGATTACTTTGACAGACTGGCAGCATACAGGGTTAATGGTACAAGAAATGTGAAATGATGGGAGGGTTATGAAATAAGTTAAAAAAACCTCACGTCCCCAAAGAATTCTTTCAAAGTTCAAATGTCAGGCAATTAAACCAACTGTTTAAATGCTGAGACAAAAAGCCACGAAGATCCCAATGCTATCTAGTCAGGAGAATGTGGGTTTTTTTGGTGTGGTTTTTTGTTTTTTGTTTTTTTTTTTTTCCTCTCTTGCTGGCAGCTTGTAGATGCAAAAGGTCTTGATATAGAGAAGGGTGCAAGTATAGCAGCAGCTAAGGAGTCTCAATCAGATAAACTGACATCTGTGACAGATAGCTCTCTTACACAGGAGTCACTAAGCCTTGCTTGCCTTTCTCACGGGAATGATTCTCCACTATTACAGTATCTCTAATGCAGCTACTAACATGCAGTTTAAGACTCATTCACAGTTTGAAACAAGATCACATTTACAGTGAAAAGCCGAAGTCTTAAGTAGCATGGAAACTCAACTCAGTTTTCCTTATCGCTTCCCTTCTATAGCTTTAATCAGGTGTTTTATTTATTAGGGGTTCAAAAATAGTCTCAATGAATGGCCATTCATTTTCCCCTTCTCTATCCATTTTGTTGCTCTTTATGCTACATAAATATGTCTGCAACATATCATCAAATAGTTTAAAAAAACAACAAAAAAAAAGTTAAAATCTGTTATTCTTTCATGTTACAAATAACACTGCTTGCACAAATATTGAAATGAAAATTACTTAAAATTAAGCTTTGAATGTATTAAAATGTATTTTTTCTATGATAAAAAAAGATAAAAGATTGTTTCTTAACATGTTTTCTGTACAAATTAAGACCACTAGATATTGCTCTCAGTTCTGAGCAGGGAAGAGAAAATGAAAAATGTATTTCAGGAAAATTTCACTCTATGGGGGAATAGGAAGATGTAATAAAGATACCTGGAAAATTCTTTGAAAGGCACAGAAGAGGATGCATTTTCTAGAAAGGATTTTTATAGGAAATAGCAAACTTCAGGAAAAGAGAGAAAAAAAATGCATACTAGGTTAAGGAATAGGATACATATACTAATAATAGGAGACAAATCTACCTTGTCAGAGCAAGATATCATTATTTCTTCCTGGAAAATCACTCCAAGTAAAAAGAGATACAGAGTGTAAAAATCATCCAGCAAAGGATTCTTTCACCAAAAGAATATTAAAGTGAAATTTAAATCAGGTTCCTAAAAGAAAATATTATGTCACATTACAAATTTGAAGAAAGAAAGAGGAAGAAGAGATACTCATTTTGAATGTGAATTTCCTTTTGACTCCATTTTAACTAATCTGTCTGATTTTCTTTGTCTTAAGATTTTTTTTTTTTCGAATTAGAAGACCCTTATTTCACGTTTGAAACAAATGAGCTGTACCTACTTTAAATGTGGCCATGTATGTCTCAAAAAAGTGATATACCTCTCACACATTGTGCTTGTACTTGTGTACTTATCAGAGTTGCTTTCTGTGAATTTTGAGTGTTAGTGAAGCAAAACCTACAATGTCCTCTAATTTTAAGTTGTCATTTAACTGTAAAGAGCCTGGAAAGTAGAATTTTGTGATATAAGCAAGTATCACCAAAAGCACCAGCAATAGTATGGATTATCAAAAATATTTATACTTTTTTTGAAATAAGAATGGCACTAAATACTAGTTGCAAGGTTAAAAATGTCTGATCTTCACAAAAAGGTATAGTTATTAACAAAATCCAGTTTTCTTTTTATTCCCTAGAGTTCTAACAAATGCAGAAGACAGAGTCTTAATAGCTTCAGGAGCTACTTCAAAACAGATTATTGATATTCTGGCCCACAGCTCTCTTGGAGGATATTGAGTATCAGCTGCCTCAAAGGTTGGCGCCAACCTTCCTCTTCTATGCACCACAAACCAGAATTAATTGCAAATCAATCGAACAAACTACAACTGATCAGTAAACCAGTTAGTAATTTTAGCTGTTCATCCTGTCTTCATTTACTAAAGGGAAAGATGTGGGATGAAGGAAAGTGATTTCTAGTTAACATTTAGGATTTTTTTCACCCTGGTAACAAGGATGCCCTTGTAAAAACATTTCAAGTAGGAACATATCCATGCTAGGCAATTCCAGCAGTCCCATTACATTCTTAGTTCTTTTTATTTCTTATGGTTCTTTTTCTTGCCTGTATTCCTTTTCATAATAGGCAAAAGATTGTGTGCCTCTTGCTGTTCTGGTTGTTTGGGTGGTTTTTTTTGTTGTTGTTGTTTTTTTGTTTGTTTGTTTGGTTGTTTTTTGGTTTTGTTTGTTTGTTTGTTTTTGTTTGGTTTTTTGTTGTTTTCTTTTGTTGTTTTGTTTTGGTTTGGTTTGGTTTGGTTTGGTTTGATTTATCAATCTCTGATTGAGAAACAAAGAAACAGCACAAATTACATGGTCTCCACTACATGTAAAATTTCCCCTTAGCTGCTTAGAAGTGCAGCTACAGCCAAGGCAGGGGGCAATCCTATTAAATACTGACTGGTCATCTTGATTCACTCAAGGATGTTGCATAGTATCTTGTCTTGTATCGACCTTTTTATTTTATGTTGTCTTAGTGCAAGTATGTTTTCTGCTCCTGATTATTCAAATCTGGGCTGGATATGGAGGTCAATTTGTTTGTACAAGTGGAAAACAAGAAAAATGTAAAAAGAAAACATGTAGAAAGCTCTCTGAATTTGCAGGAGCAGCTAGCATTTGGCCTCTGCAAATGTATAAACTGTATGTGACACTTCAAAAAAATACAAGTACACTCTGTAGACATAACAGCCACATCATTTATGTTATAGAAACCCTAAAATAATCACTATATTTATTTGACCAGATCTGAGGGAAGGTGATAGGAAGAAACCACAGATTTTTAATGTATGCCATACACGTAATGTTGCAAATGGTATGATAATGATCATAGCTGATAACAGTCAGTTTTTAAAATTCATTTTATGATGGAATTAAAGCAAGAATAGACGTAGCTAAAGAGATTCTCTAGATGATGTAATTACTAAGGGGACAGCAGTGTTCCAGCTGCCTGTGCTAAGGTACCCCCCAGCATGCAGGGGTCTTAGTCTTGAAGCTTTCCTTTGATGACCCTGGAGCAAGATTTTGTATCCAAATTTTCCTTCTTTGAAGTGTACCCTACCCATGAGTTTACACTATCCTGACTCTCACTGAATTACTTCATTGCTGTTTCTAAAAGGGAAGGAATCTGTGGCCACATCTGGAGAACCCATATGCATAGTCCAAAAGGCAGTTTTTGTTTTTTCAGTTTGTGTTCTGAACTGTGAATGAAAAAGAGATTGAAACCTCCATCTTCCATGCTCTGGCTAAGCATCCCATTTTTCTCTGAATTTCAGTTGAATTTCAGTTTCAGGAACCAAGGGAACAGCAAGATGTCCCACGGAAAGTTTAAGCTGGAGATTAGGAAAAGATTCATCACCCAGAGGGTGGTGGAGCACTGGAACAGGCTCCCCAGGGTGGTAGTCATGGCCTGGCCCCAAGCTTGACAGTGTTCAAGAAGAGGCTGGACAATGCCTTCAGGCACATGGTGTGACCTGTGGGGTCGTCCTGTGCAGGGACAGGACTTGGACTCGATGATCCTTGTAGGTCCCTTCCAACTCAGGATGTTCTATGATTCTATGATTTAAAGTTTTATGTTGCTTAGTAGTGGATTGTTCTCTGAAATGTTTACATATCTGAAGTGTCTACTTTACAGTTTTAACAAAGTAACGATGCATGTAGCAACTACACTTACTTAATCTTTCTTGTTATACCAAAGTGGTAATTCCACTGAACATCTATTAAATTGAATATATTATTTGTGATCAAAACACAGCAAATTTTGTTTCATGTAGCAGTATGTCTTGGGAAGAAATACAATTACATGAAAAAAAAAAAAAATGGAGTGCTTTAACTGAAGAAGCCAAAGGGGAAAAAAAATCTCAAACCAGGTACATTTCAAGGCCTCAAAAATAAGTTCCTTGAATATCAAAATGCATATACAAGATTCTTAAAACTCTCCCAAAAATTTCAAGGCACTTGTTTTTCGGTGATTAGGCAGCTAGGAATTAGATGTCTAGTATTGTCTATTATTAGTGGATTACTCGGTAGGGTCTGTTAGGAAAGTAAAATTAGTTTCTGCATAGGTTGTTTTGTTATTAAAGTCCAGTTCTGCTTGATAAAACAATGAAAATTTTTCTAGAAAAAAACCCTACAAATTTTAACACAAATTCTGAGCTCATAACATTAGAAGTACTCTTTCATAATAATTAAAAAATACAGATTTTGCCAAGGAAACAATGTATTTTCCATAAGACTGTATATTACTTCAAAAGTTGAAAAGTGAACTCCAAAACCTGACTGATTGTGTCAGCAGCACCTTTTACCAGCTGATTGAAATTAACAGCTTCTTTCGGTTGTTCTAATTAAGACCAATGGGACTTCTGGAATTCACTAAAGGTGTCTCAAATTGCTCACTTGTTTCGGTGTTAGTGATATCAGCTCCTACTTTATTCAACCAACAGTTTAGTCTAACTTGCAAACAAGTCCTTTCTTAGTGTGCTCTTTCAAGAAGTGCTCGTATTGATGCCTTCTAAGAGTGCTTCTTAATAGAGCACTGCAATCAGTGATGAAAAAGAAATAATTTCTGGTGAAAGATGAATACATAGTGGGAACAACTCTGACAATGTGAATACAGAATTGCTGTCACTGAACAGTGACTTAGGATTCCTAGATATCACTGTTTATCTTTAAGAATGACTACACTTTTCTGCCGGGAAAGGGCTAGCTCTGGAATGTACTCAATATAGGAACACTACCACTTTCAATGTTGGGTCCTACAGGAGTGACTGGTAATTTATAAGACGGATGCCTGAGGTCAAAGACCATGATGCATTACAAAAGAGCTCACATCTGGTATGAGGAGTATCCTGGTTGCAGTTACAGAAATCCCATACAAGGGAGATACCGGGGTCTCCAGATGTTGAGAGGCTGGGCAATGCCATTTTTTCAGAACAACAGTACCCTACACTTCCTGAGGATGCTTACTTAGAAGGGCTGCCCATAGACACGAAAGCCCACTCTTTTGTTTTCACATGCATCCAAGAATGGCAGACACAAGCTCAGTTCCTAGAGCATCCTGGGATTTACTGAATCCCTTTGATGTTTTTAAACTCATATTTGTCATGAAAATGCTGTACCACCAGACTGGTTACAGCCACACCATTGCAAATGCACATACGAAGCCATGTTTGCTGGCTATCACTACATACCTACAAAAAGGACTAAAGAATATGAGCATATGGCTAAATGGTGCTGTACTGTGAACCACAGTGCATCTTGCAGCTCTGGTCCACTGGCTCTCCAGGTTAGGAACCTGGCTGCATTTTAGTGTGAGTTCTTCACTAAACATCCATAGGTGAGGTCTGGAAAGTGAGCAAATACTTAAGGTCCCACAGCTAAGTTTTGTCCAAGGTTATTAGGTATGATACATCTGCTGCATAACTGTAATTTTAAAGCTATTATATATGGCAGTTCTTCCATACTCAGAGTTAGTATGGTTATTAGATGTATGACCATAAATTTCAGACTTTTAAAATGGATTGCAAGCACATTAGGAAGATATAAATTAAGTGCTACTATATTTGAGAGAAAACCTTAGTATTGAAGTTTAATTGTAAAGTATTTAAAACCCCCCAATTTTAGATTCATTGCTATGAAACAAATGGTTGAAGAATCATGGGTCATTTCAGATTGTCTTTTGTATGTTACCATTCAGAAAATGATGTATTATTTGACTTTCATTGAAGAAGGAAAAAGAATATTGAAATAAAAGTTATACAGTTTTGTGTGTTTGGTTTTTTTTTCCTTGCAGGATTAATGGGCCATTTAACTGAAAGCTGTGTATGCAGTACTTCATCTTTGTAATGTAATTATTACAGAAAAGGTGAAGGGTTTGTTCATTTGCAAAGAAAAAAATTGTGTTGTGCTTCAAATGTATATGCAGTAGCAACAAATCTGGTTCAGTTTTCCGAAGTACTTGGGCAAGTTCAATAGTGAATGCTTTTTAATGTATTTACCTACATTCCTTTTGTTAAGATCAGGTTATAGTGCATATATATATACATACATATACACATATACACATATACACATACACATACACATACACATACACATACACATACACATACACATACACATACACATACATATACATATACATATACATATACATATACATATACATATACATATACATATACATATACATATACATACTATTGATGGACACATTTCTTCTTGGAATACTTCACATGTGATTATGCTCTTATTTTAATAGAGACTATGCAGAGGAAGGACATTTATGATGATTACAGGATCTAACCCCCCACAATCCAGGTTTGCATCCCAGAATTTCCTAACCTAGACTTCCTGTCTGACCTTGAGCAAGCCCATCTGTGACTTTGCCTTCTGTTTGGGTCTGTGGTGTTTCTTGGTGTCGTCTGTCTCTAATTTTTGCATCTCCCTTGTCCTTGTGAAGGACATCCAGGCACCCCTACGTCTGGACTTAGCACAATGGCATTACTGACAATGATAATAAAATGTAAATTGATCCCTATCTGTAATTAATCCTCATGAGAATTTGAATATGTTTACAATAACAAAATTAAGTGCCTGAAATGCTTCAAGTTTGATATCAGCTTGTAGGAATCATGACTATTTTCTACAGCAGCCACTCAGAACTGGCTTGTCATCTCAGAAAATAGTCGCTGTTCATAAACATTATAAATATTTATTTTATTAGCTAATTTTTCCCTACTTACAAAAAAAGTGTGTTCCCTGTCCCATCTTTCTGCTCAAACATTTTCTGTGAGGCTTTTTCAAACTGAAAACCCTTCAGAAGTGGCTCTTTAGTCGAACACCTTATTCACTAAAGAGGCAAACTCCTCCTCCAGCTATCCTCATGCTAATAAAATGGTGCTCCCATGCCCTAATTGGCATTCTTTTCCCAAAGTGAGAGGACAAGAAGTATCCCAGGCCACATAAACACTACCTTCCCCATAGGATGGTAATATATATATGCAAATGATACCTATATTAAAACTGCTTTTAAAAATCAAGCTGGATTAACATGGAGTCAGCTTTCTTCAGCAATGGGGACAAAGAAACCCTAAAGAGACAAAATACTTCAAGACCAGTTCACAAATACTGAAAAATCTCCAGACTTACTGATCCTCTCAAGTTTACCGATAATGTAAACACTTAGCAGGATTACACAGTATTATTTTTTTTTATTTGTGATTCACATTTTTTTTTCTATCATTCTCTATAGAACTTTCAATTGCCTCATGAACTGAAGTGAAATGTATCATTAAAGACCTGGAAAGCACCTTGTATTTAGTTATTTGGACATGTGAGGATATTAAGCCTCTCAAGACAGAAGTTCTTTTTGAATACCAAATTTTTAATTTGCATTCATTTGCTCTTTTTCTTTCTTTCTACTGTCAGGTTTTGGAGGTTTTTACAGTCATATTTTTATAGCATTCTGTGTTATTATTATTAAATTCATAGTGGGTCTTATAAAGTCCATGTAATGAATTGCATATTTTGGCACAGATGTAACCTCTCAAAAGAAATTTAACCTTTTCTCAAATACATCATAATCCTTTCTCCTACTCAATGCAAAATGAATTTTCAAGCAGTTTCACATCTTCTGTGATATAAAAATGTCCTATTCTTTCAAACAGTGGAATGAATTGTAGCAGTTTTCTAAAGTTCTCTCATTTACCAAGAAGAAGTAAAAACCACATCACTAGAGTGGGTTGAAAATCATCCGACAGTTTCCACATTTGTCATGAAAATGTTAATTCATCAAAATGAAATGGTTTATGATGACGAGCGTATTTTATTGATTGTTCACTTAAAAGTATTTCAGAATGGTTTTCACATTTTCAAATAAAAATTTAAATTTTCTTATTCTGTTTAAAAATAGCCTTTTAGTATTCAATTTTGTAAAATTTTAGTGGGGGGATTAAGGGTTTAAAATCCAGTATTACAATCTGATCCTAATTGATTACATCCGATCAATTCCTATTAAAAAAAAAAAAAAGAAAAGAAAAGAAATTAAATTTTATTCACATGCTGTTTTGTCTGATCTTGATATGAGGCTGGCATCTTCTGCAACCTACATCTTAAGACCCACTAAGTCTGTTTGTGTCTCCTTGGCTTTTCACAAGATATTTTGGAAAGCTTTGGTGACACCCTTGTTTTTTCAAACTTCACCCATTTTTGTGACATATTAGCACTTTTTCCCACCCAGCATTTATATCTGGTGCCGAGTGTATTAATTTACATCATGGAGCAGTCATATTGGGACGTGTGCCAGGAAAGTCATCAATCTACACATTTCACCTCACTTTGAGAGGGAAATAGCATTTGTGAAGTCTGATCTCTGGAAGACTTAGGGACCTGATTTCACTGCACATATCTCTGTGCTAATGAATGGATGGCTATTGGTCTCTCCGGGGTGAATGACTCCCTGGAGGTGAACCACAGAGCTCGGTGAAAGGGCTCCGGTGCTAATTCTCTTTACAGAACTGAAAGTCTCAGGACTTGATTTCAGTCAGTTTGTCTGACTGGTTTATTGGTCTGATTTTTATGCTATTGATCTACATAAACATTCAGTATTACAAGTGCAAGATTAGGCCAAAACCACAAAAAACCCACCACAAAGCAACTCTACAAAATTCTGATTTAGGTTTTGTTTTGAATTTTGTTGTTAGCTTTTGGAAACTAGTAACTTGATTACACAGTCAATACAATTTTGCCACTGGTTAGTTGGTCTTGTTCTTTCAAAATTTACTGCAAAAATGCTATAGATTTAACATTTCATACCTCCATATTATAGCAAATGAAACATTGCTTTACAGCAGCTTTTTTTACTACAATACAGATTTCTGCAAAGACAGATTTCTGTAAACATGCTGAAGGAACATGTAACAAGCAAGGTGTAGAGAAGTAACAAGATGAATAGTAATACAGATAGTTATAGATCCTTTCATAAGATTGCTTGAGCTTGTAGTTCTAAGCACTGTTACTGTGTCAGGCATGAAGGTTCTGCTTCTTGATCCTTGGCTGGAGCTTTTCCTCACAAAAAAAATGAATTACATTTCCAGTCTCATTTTCTATAGTATTTTGATTTTTACTTCATGCTGTGGGGAGAGACTGAAATGATTAAAAATTGTCCAAGCAAGCACAGAGACATGTAAGAAGAGCAGCCACCACCTAGGGAGTTTCCCTTTGTGTTTCTGATACAGGATCCAGAAGCAGCATAGTAAAATTTTGCCATTCCCTCAATTCTCCATTCCCTTCTTGTAAAAGAAAAGTCACTGCATTCGTGTCTCTACCTTCTTTTAGGGAAATGGTTTCCATTCCCATTAATGTTTCTTTTGCTCTCTTAGTCTTCCTATATCCTGCCAAGCTCTAAATTAATACACAGGTCTTCTCCCTGCATCCAAATACAGACTTAACCTCCTCTCCATACATTCTAGAGTGTATCTTCATACCACCTCGCATTCGATATTGCCACTACCTTCTCCACAGGACCTCAGTATAAATTATCCCTGGGGACAGTTTAATCATCCTATTCTGTCTTTCCAGGCCTCTGAAAGAAAGTGCTCTTCTGATCCTGAGAAGCGTTGTGGGAATTCTTCTGAAAGACCACAAAAGGACTGCATAAGCAGCAAATACACAAAGGGCAAAATTAAGTACCATGGGAGCTGTATCTAGACTACAACAGAGTATGGAAGACAGTGTACCATAACAAGTAAAAATTAAATTTCTGGTTTTGTTTATGGTAATGGTTTTGTTCCTACCATTGGAAAAAATAAGAATGTTTAAGAGTTAACTTTGAATCATAATGAGTACAACACAGAACATATTTATCCTTGGCACTTTCACATTTAATGTTTGTTCTTATCATCCTAGTGAATCTTACTTAAGAAACATCGCAGGCCAGCAAAAGTGATGTTCAAGAACCAGCCTCTTGGTTTGTCACTACTAGAAATTCCAGTTGACACATCCATTTATGTAGGTTGAGGAGGTGAAGTTTGTGGGAAAATACATTTTAGAAAACATTAGAAGATATAATACATATTTACAAGGTACCAAGCTTTCTAAAGTCTATTTATCAGAAAATATTGCTGTGTTATCCTAAGGACTGGAGGTCTAAATTTTGCTATGTTCATTACTTGGTAGAACTGGTTCATTCAAGTGAGCTTCTCTGCCATGATATCTCAGAACTGACAGGATATCTGTATGCTAAACAAAGTGACATGAAAAGTTGAAGTGGAATTCAGCTAAAGAAAGACTGAAGAACTGTCATACAATTAATGCTTGTTAACATGGGAGCAGTTTTGTCTTTTTCTTTTTTTTTTTTCCCTCCTTTAAATAGGGCCTGTCAAATAAATATGATACTCTTTTCTGATAAGATTCCAGTTTGGTTGATAAAGATAACGGCAGAGATGTAATAGGTCTAGACTTTTAGTAGTGTTTCTGGTAATATCACATGACATTCTGTTTGAGACTCTAGCTCTACACAGTATCAATAAAACACATATTAAATAGGTTAAAAGTTGGCTATTAGATGGTTTTCAAAAAGTATTTGTCAATGGAGAATCATTGTCGAATGTGGATTTGGCACTGGGATTCTGCAAAGACCCAGTGCTACTCAACATTTTAAAAAATGATCTGCAAGTAATGTAAAATCACTGCAGCTAAAATATGAAGATGACAAATAAAATGGTAGACATTTAATACTGATGAGGACAGGCAGCCATAATCAGTCACCTAGGTAAACTGGGGCAACTCAACCAGAATGTGCTTGAATACAACCGAGTATAAAATAATCTGCCAAAAAAATAACGAACACAGGCAGCATCTACAGGAGACAAACTTTGTTCTAAGAAATTGTGAAAAAAAAAATCTAGGTTTTATGGTAGATTAAATAAGAGACCCAAACATAACTACGATGAAATTTAGTTCTTGGATACCTACATGAAAAAGGTAGCTAATACGAGTAGGAAAGGGATACTACCTCAAATTTCTGAGACCACTTTTGATATTCTGTCTAGGCTGATGTCACATTGTGAAAAGATCTTGAAAAATTAGTGATGATACAGAAAAGATTATTTACCAGAGAAGATATTGTAGAAGAGAAGGACTCTAAAAGCTCAGCCTGTTTAGCTTATCAGAAAGAACATTGAATGGTAACTCAATTACAGGGTGGAAACCAGATATTAGTGTTATCTTAATCTAGCTGGTAGAAGTACAATAAAAACCAGCAGCTGGAAGCTGAAACCAGACATGTAAAGCAGGAAGAAAGTCGTAAGGGTAAAAAAGGCTTAAGTCATTGCAAAAATCACAAGAGTGATGGACTTTCCACCTCTTGATTTTTTCATTAATGTCTGATTGAAGGGATTATTGAATTTTCTCTGAATTCAGTGGATGGTAGATTGTATTCCAAATTAAATATTAGACTGTCAGTTCTTATGTATTCTTGGTATACAAATCATGAACTTCACATGATTGCACCCATTACATCCTACCTTACTACGTGTAACATAATTTCTAATGTGCTTAAAACTGAACACTGCAGGCAAAACCTGGAAATCTGATTAAAGTCTTGAATATGAGACTGATTTATCCTCTCTGTTTCTTCTGGAACAGAAATGATATCTGACAGAATAGTTATACCAGTGTCACTGCTTACTGCAGGGTGGCAATAAACTGTGGCAGATGCTCTCTGTTGACC